>NC_083842.1:5904956-6022446 GCF_015708825.2 Lethenteron reissneri | reverse complement strand
GGCATACATACATGGTTGAGCAATAGGGAGGCATCCCTTGACCGCACCCGGGAATCGATCAGCCTCCCATTGTATCTGTTCCATATGGTAATTCCTCGGGAACAGCCATTGAAGGCTTCACGAACTACGTGGTCAAAACGTGTTAAATAATGTGGAGCCAGAGGACATCCCTGTTACACCCTAAGGTGTAGAGGGAATGGCTCTGACTGACGGCCATGTAGTTTTACGCGGGGCCGCTCACCATCATGAAGGTCCTTAAGGATCATGAGCAAAGTTTGAGGGACTCCGAAAGCATGAAGAACAACCCAGAGGCCAGGCCTACTGATGGTATCATAGGCCTTGAGCAGGTCAATAAAGCACATACATTCACTCACTCACATGCGCACATGGAGCTACAGACACGCAAAGAAATGGACTTACACTGACTGACATGGAGCCATGCACACAAAGCGACTATTACAGACAGCCATGGACTGACACACACAGACATCGACTCACACATACAAACACATGGACTTACACACACATACATAGACTGACACACATTGCCCTACACACACATAGACATATGGACTGTGACACACAGACATCTACTTTAGATACACACACATAGATTAACAAACACACATCGACACACAAACGCACATTGACTTACACACTCAGATGGAGCCATGCACACACATCGACTCACACACACGCATTGACGTACACACATGGAGTGAAACACAGACGTATGAACTAACACACACATGTGGACTAACACACACAGCGACAGATACGCACACAAATGGACTGACACACACACAAACACTTGTACGTACACACACACGGGGCGTTGTCCATTTGAAAAAGACAGACACACACATGGACCCACACACATAGAAACCCATCGACTTACACGCACACAAACACATGGACTCACACACACAGACATCGACTTTAGGCGCACGCATCTAGTTTCTGCACACGAACATAATAGTAATAGAGTATTAGGCAACTTATTAGTTTCATAATAGTAAAGAATGAAGCAGAGTTGTTATGTGCACACAAACATTATCATTGTAATGTTTGTAAACGTATTTGTTTAATAATAGTAAACAATAAACCTGAGTTCTTAGCCAAAGATTGAATAAAATTGTACTATACATTGGCGCGGCCTCGCCTAGATTGGCAAGCCGGAGGAGGTGAGACGTTGCCAGGCTGCGAGCTGGGCCGCTACCCCCCCCCCCCCCCCACCATCCCCCCGCCCTCGCCATAATAATACTATGTAACCGCTTTAATAATATAAAATTAATATCTAAGGACTTTATATGAGTAACTGCACGCATTGGGGTGGGGGGGGGGGAAGGGGACATCACACTGTGAAGATAAATCGGCAGCGTGATGTGATTATCTATTCCATGTTAAACGCGTAAAATAAAATGTCTCCCGTGAGCTGGAGCGAACGCGCATGACTTGGCAGGGTCCGCCCCCCCCCCGCAATTGGCGTCACTTGGTACGGTCGATGTCGCGCAATAAGTAAATAATGAATAATAGAAACGGCACAAATGTGTTAATTAAACTACTTTAAAGTTTACGGACGGGAAAACGGAATAGCCTAAACCCACCACGGGGCTTAGGGCGTGCCGCCTGGAAAATTATTTAGGTCTTAAACCCCACCGTCCGAGAGCCAAATCCCCCGCAAGCGCGAGCGCGCGGAGACTTTTATATATAAGAAGATGTCACACATTGGTATATCAGTTGCATAGCTTGCCTTGTGGAGTAGGAAGGTAACCTATGCTTCCTGACCCACGCCACGCTGGCTCAGAACAGCCCCAGTACGGGCTATGATGTATACATGGAAAAAATTGGTATTTCTCTTCATCCTATACCGGTAAATGCTCCAATGTTATTCTTAAAATGTAGCAATTCCCCTCCAGCTACGAAATGTGCTGCAGATAAGGCTTTCGTGGGTGGGCAGAAAGTTCCCGTCCAGGCCATCGTCACACTTCTCCACCCCCTATAAGTTTCACTTCTTTCTGCACCTGGGGACAAGTTGCAGCTCAGGATAGAACCATCCTAGTTAATAGTTGCATATTTACGATATATTAATGCAGATTCTCAAACAATTAGGAAACTGTATGTCTATCCTTTCTTGCCTCTTTTTTCGCTCTTTGGACTGTCTGGTTTTTGATGCACATCCAAATTTTAAAAACTCTAATACTCGTGACACAGCTTGATTAACTGTTGTTATTTTAATGCCATTACACACTTGTCGCCTAAAAGTTCGCTTATGTACTGTAGGTGTGCATTGTAAATGAGTGCCAACATCCACTTTTTTGTTTAACGTGTCTTGAAATCAATTATGATAAGAATAACTTGCTGACTGCGATAATCTCTCTTATTTCAATAAATGAGAGAGAAGTCATTGGCTGTAAAAACTGCCAAGTGGGCTAAGCTGCACAAATTGCCTCACAACTTTCCTCCAATGTTTCACCATCAAAGAGGCCCCCTCTGTTAGCAGGTTGTGGAGAGGCAAGTCTTCTGAAGTGTGCACCCCCTGGTATGGTCACCGTTCCCACAAAAAGGGTCATGTCATGTAAGCCTTGCAGCCCAGAGCATGGCTCGTGCTTAGATTGCGCGGCAAACTTGCGGTCACCATTTTTCTCTGGAGTGCCACCAGGACTGTCAGAGCCACTACACGTCAGCCACTCCCCGTGGCGACTTTATTATTCAGGCCAGCCGTAGAGCCAGCAAATCTGTCGATAAAGGCTCGGACAAATTCGGGGTGTACAGCGGGCAGACTTATACACATTGTGCGAATCTAGGAGATCCAAGCCGCCACACCAGATGAAAACAATGGAAGACGGTTAGTAATGGAGGCGCTTGTCAGTTCTTCTGACCAGCCGTCCAGGGAAGAGGATCTCATCGCGGGGGAGACTTCTCTTCTAGGAGAAGAGGTGGACAAGGGGGATGGATCTAACAGAAGCCTCGTCGGGAACTTGACCGCCACATTCCATGCGGGCAAGAACGTCCTCATCAGAGTGACAGAGCAGCTCTGGAGGCCCTTATGGAGGCCCTTATGGTCCAGACCAGACAGCTGATGTATTTGCCACAGACCCCGCAATCTGCTAGGGCAGACAAGAAACATCTTGTTGTCACAGGATGTCACAGGATAGAGATCAGTGCCACTTATCCCATTTCTTGCTGCGGAAGCATCAACCTCCAGGAACCTGAGATGCAGCTGAACAAGCATCAGATGCACACCTTCATGCAGGAGGCTGTGACAAAGAAGTTGTTCAGAGGAGAGCCAAGTTGGAAAAGACCGAATATGCGACATAACTCCTCATTGGCAAGAGTAATCCTGGACCGAGATTCGTCAAGAGAGAACTGAGAAATGGACGTTCCCACATGACTGCCTGTGCTTCACTGACGAGGAAAATCAAGCTCAAGCTTCTGAAACCAAAACAACTGGAGCCACTCAAGTCGAAGTCAATTCTTACCAGGGTCTGCCAGCAAGAAACTACAACTCTTCCGCTTCCAGAATCTCTGATGAAGTAGATCTGCGGGGAATGGAAAAAACCAGCCGAGGCAACATGGACCAGGCATAACCTCAATGCCCATTATGCACTGGGCAAGGTGGACCCTTATACATTCGCTTCATACCACATGTGGTTGCGGCTATGGTAGTGAAGGTGCACCAAGGTCACCCTGTTGCTAGGCCCTGCCAGATGCTACGAACGGGGCATGGATAAAGGTCATTGTGCTGCAGCTTCCGCCATATACATCTCTACGTACATGGCATTCATAGCCAAGTTCATTCCCGAGTCGATGGAAATTCTCTCAGGCCCATGGAGGAGGACCAGTAGTTTCACCAGGCCTAGCTCGACGCGAGAAGATACTTGTTCAAAAACACATCCCTGATGGTGGCTTCTGCTGTAACGGGCAGAAGGTGATCTGACATAAGGGAACAACTGCCCACCAATTCAAGGGTGGTCTTGTGTACTGTACTATTCGAAGGGGAGAGCCACTCTCACAAGGACCTGATGTAACGATTTACGATGGCAAGAAGGCAGAGGCACATAAGTCATTTTGTCCCCTGCAGGCCTCCAGACACCAGTCCCGGTACAGCAGCAGGAACCAGCCTACACGTCCAGCTTTGCCGGAGGCAGAACAAGGGAGAAGCTCAAATACCCACAGTGCTAAACTGACGCAACCACCATGGCATACAAGCATTAGCAGCACTGTTAGTGCCAAGTAAAGCGGCTGGTCCCCCTAGTCTCCTGCATGCATAGGTGACTGTATACCTATGTGGGCATGTACGACACCAGACACATGGGTCTGAGTCATTGGGGAACAAGGCTATAAGCTGGACTTCCAGGAGCCCCACGTTTCAGTGAGTTCAAGCATTCATCTCCGCCGGAACATCCAGAGCTCTCTCAGACGCTCACCAAAGAAATGTCAACTACTTCTCAACATTCAAGCCATTCAATATGCTGCTGCCAATCAACAAGGACTGGGGTTTTACTCCAGATGTTTCATGGTCAGAAAAGTTATGTGGACTTCAATGGTAATCCTGGATGTAAGAATGCTAAATGCCTTACCTTGCAATGCATGCCTACCTGCATGTTTTCATGCACCTGCAGTACTTCCAGTAGCTGTGGCTCTGTGCTCTAGCGCAACACTACAACGTACTGGCCATCGCTATTCGGCCTGGCCTCTGCTCCAAGGCTGTCACCAAGCGACTCATGAACTTGCTGGCGGCTAGAAAAGGGTGTTCACATTTACCCAAATCTGGTGACCTGATCAGAGCAGCAACACGTCTCAAACTCTAGCTGGAGAATGATGTAGTCCTTAAATTGCTCAAGGACCATGGTTGGGTGGTGAACCAAGCCAATTGCTTCCTCCAAATGACTCAGTTATCTATCATCTTGGAACAACATCTGGATGGACTAAGGTCAGATGCAGCTTCGACACTACAAGGCACTTCTCATAAGCCAGCAGGTTCAAGAGCTGCAAACCCGACTGGTAACCAAGACAAGGTATATCCTAGTCCTTCTGGAGCACATGACCTCCACTACGGAGATGCTGCTCTGGTCGAGACTACACATCAGGCCACTTCAGTGGGCTCTATTACCTCACAATCCCCTGAACTGGGTAGGTCTGTAGACATTTACTCCTTGGTCCAACAAGCAGAGGGTACTGGGCAAGAAATAATTTACCATGGATGTGTCTATGACTCTGTAGTGTCCATGGCTCTGTCATGTCCATGTCCTTGTAGTGTCTGTGTTACTTTAGTGTGTTCTGACCTCAATGCACATAAATGGAATACATCTATTCAGACTATCAACCCTGGTTCATAAACACAGTCTAAACTCAGACTGATCTTCTGAACTTGATATGGTTAATGAGCATGGCCTTCACCAAAGTTGAGTGGTGATGGATCCATTACTGGGTAAAACTGTACACATAAAAAAAACAGAAGTCATGAGCTAACTGAACATTTAATTCCCCTCATCAAATGCACAGTGACAAACAGCTCCATTACATCAAGCAGTTTTAAATGCCTAAGCAGGAACTGCCATACTTCACCACTGTGGCGAGTATACAGTACAGTACAGACTGAACTGAAATATCATTGTCCAAGAATTAAAACAAAGGGTTATAACAAAGCATACTTCATTATCCTTGCTCTAGGGAGCGTTGGATATACCATTAAGATTTATGCAGGGCAGCTATTTCAAGAGTGACTCACAATATCTCTCAGTCTTAACAAATTGAGCTGCCCATGCTTGTGCCTGAGTAGGCCTCTTTATCAGAGCACATGTGGAATGCTGTGTAACTCTGTCTTTGAAACCTGTTATATGCCATGAACTAACACACTCATGGAGTCTACAGAATTAATCACAAGTATTGTGGGTACAGGATTGCAACTTCTCTTCTGCATTTTAAAACAGCTGAACCAGCCTCTGTATAGTCATGTGATCAGGAGACCCTCAATCTGGATAGCAATTCCAAACCTGTTTGTGTAGATATTGTAAATGATCAAGCATCATATGACCAGACCTCCTAACTAGGCTATCAATTCCACATTGCACTTACTGCCATTAGTGATTATTGGGTGTAAAATATCAAAAAGGGATAGAAAAATGTCCATGTCTCTGCAGCGTCTGAGTCTCTCTACCGTCTGCATCTATGTAACTGTAGAGTCAGTGTCTTTGAAGTGTCTGACACATTGTGTTCTTGTTTCCACAGTGTCCATGTCTTCGCAGTGTCCATGTCTCTGTAGTGTTTGTGTGTCTGTAATAGCTATGTCTCTATAGTGTCCGTGTTTCTGTAGTGTCCCTTTCTACGTAGTCTCCGTGGTCTCTGTGTCTCACCCCTCCCACGCGTGGATGTAGATGTAGTCGGTCTCGTTGGAGCGAGGGATGAACCGGACGCACGTTTCTCTTCTCAAACTCCAGCGCCGCCTCCTCGATCTTCTTGACATCGCCATCAACTGTGTGATGAGACACAGGGAGATTCAAGAGTCATGTACGTCGCCATGTGTGAGAGGAGCTAGATGGGGGATCAGGCTGACCACTGAGCACTTGTGATAGCGATGGCAACACAAACGGCACCGCAGCAGCAGCAGCCTCCTCCCTGGGGGGGGCCCCGGGGGCCACTGATGGTGAGGTGCGGTGATTTCTTCATTGTTTAAGTCTTGTCATGGTTTCTATTGTCTTTGGAAAGCATCAATCATGTGTGACTTATGACTTATTCATTGAGTCCCCAATGCATGTATTTGACAGCGTTGGTATCTGGCCTTTCTAATTTCTAAACAACTTGTGTTGAGTGAGTGGCACAGATTCATAAAAAAAACACACGAAATGGACTCTCTGCACGTGTAAAATCTTCATTTCACAGTCCCCCACCTGGCGACTTAAGGAATCGTCATGATTCCCAACTCGAGCCTCTCTAGGCTTAGTTAGAGGCCTACTTGTATGATTATGCCATGTATATAAGAAGGTAAAGCTATACTTCCTATATATCGAAAGTCATGTTCATTACAGAGTTACAACAAATGTTCTCTCTTTGCTACCACAGCGCTAGGGTCTGAGGTCGTTCACTATCCGTCCCTGAGAGCAGATGGGATTCCTCAGATAGTGTGTATTTCTCTTTATCGTATGTATGTTAATTTAATCAAAGTAATCAAAACAAAATCAAGGAATGTGATTACATCACCTTAAATGCCGAATAAAGGGTTATGTTACTTCTAATACCAAGTCATTGGTAATTATCAGACGTAACAAATATAATTACTGGACCTGTGATGTCAAAGTTTGCGTGATGTCAGAATGCATGCCAATAATAACTGATGCACTATGATGGTTCTAAATGTATATCCTCTAGTCATTGCAATGTCCCTCTTCTTTGATAATGTTCATGATTATACCATCTGGTCCAGGAACTATCCCCTTGTTCACACTACAATCGACAGAGTTGACCTCTTCAAGTATGACATCTGGAACTTCCTCTTCATCTGAGATTCTGTATCTTATGTGATGCGCATTTTTTGTGATAGCGAGATACATATAACTAATTCACTAACTGCGAGATTATATCCCAATCATGAGTTAGAATTCCATCTCTTCCACTAGGGTCAATGATTTGTGAATTGAAAATAATTTTTGCTAACGCTTTTCCAAAGGAAATATCAATTCATCAAAGCTCTGGGGATATGGTTTGATCTTTGGTTGAATGTAAGCACACACACCAATCCTACAAAGTAATTGAGTAACTTTTTTCTTTAGAGACAAATGTTCCTTATTATCCACTCGCCTACAGCCTATCACAGCAATCTCTTTGCCCAAAAGCGATTATGGTCAATTGATTATAAATTCACACATAGCACAGCTCTACATAATTTAGACCCCGCTACACATTGGGTGCCGCACTTTTTTCTAAACGAGTGCCACTCTGTTCATGCGAACTCTACCCTCAATCTGGTCCCCCTTCCAGTCTCTCGGCGGTGGGAGGTACATTGCTCAAAGTTTATTTTAAAAGCAGCTAAAGATATCGGTCTTTAATGAAGAGGGTGAACAAGGCACAGAAAGAACTAGGCACACGAAAATCGAGGAACAGGGATGAAGCACAAGGAGCAGGAAAATTAGCATTTCATGACCGGAACGTGCGAGGTCTTTCAAGGACTTTTTCTACAGATTAATTTGAATGGTAATTCTGAGAACGTTTACTCACGGTAATTTGAAGAGCAACCAAAACACTTTTTCCCCAAAGAGGATTGTTGCAGTTTCTGTAGCAGCAGCAATGGCTTAGATGTAGGTGGCTACTTCAGGCAGTTTAACACGTAGGCCTTCATCTCCCAGGGAGGGTTTACTCTCCATCACACTGGTATGCTGAAGTAGTAACTAATTAGCACATTTTGTTTACGTGACTAATTGGCTGCATCAGGTGGTGGCAGGTTTCACAACACATTTATATTCACGCAATCTAACCCAAAAAAACCTTTATTGTGGCTTCTTAAATCATTAGAGTGATAATAAAATGAAATTATTTCATGCAAACGTTTTAATAGAAAAACGTATGGGTGCAAAACAGCGAAAGCATCGTTTTAGACAAAAGAGGCACCCAGCTGCACATAGCAAAAAAGGTTAAGTGTGTGTGATTATGGTGGTGTATGTCTTGAAAGAAGCTCCAGATATTAGGAAACCAAGTATCAAAATTTTAAATTGTTAATGCTTGAATAAAAAGGAATTAACCCATGATTACATTAACCAGCACGTGTCTAACACTTGAGGCGGAACACTCACAGAAGGCGAGGGACACCTTGTAGGGCACGTAGACTTTGCCGTCCTCTGACTTTGGCCATTTATTCCCAAAGATGCGGTTCTGGGGAACGGCGATGTCTCCCCACTCGAGCCTGTAATCTGTGTGAACCAAGACAGCGCCACTCTTACACTCATGCATCACTCACTGTGAGACACTCATTCTCAGTGTAAGACTCTTACAACACTCAACAATAATAATCACTACAGTGCTTGTGCCAGGCTCGATGCATTTTTCAGCCACGTAACGTGTCGAAAGGCTGATAGGTCACAGGACAAACCCAGATATTATGGTTTGACTGACTGAGATGACTGGCAGATGCACCACCTGTGGTCTCCGCTGTGCCAAATTATTTTGTTTTAACCAGCTGGAGCTGTGCTCGTAGTTCTGAGTATCGCCCGTCTGCCCTCCATTGTTGTTGGAGGCCAATGCTTCCAACTGCACGGTAACATTCTTTCCAGGCTTTAGCTCCCACTATCTAGTGAAACAGAAGCTACTTGGGCATGCAGTGACTGGGTATGCAGGCTATATAACCTAGTGAACGCAGCCTGGACTGCTAGAGCTCACGGATGGAAACGTGTCCAGATCTTTCAAGGATCTGTGCACTCCTCATACAATCGCGGGTGTTTATACTTAGGATGGAACGGAGGGAGGACAGACTTAATGCTTTTCCTTAAAACCCCCACGCTTCGCAATTGTAGATAAGAGAGGTTATAACTATGACCGATAAGACCTGAAGCTTTATATGGAACAACAGGCCAGGTAGCTTCCCCATAATGTTACACAGCTGATGTAAAGGTAATACCACTCGACTGATTTGGAGTGAGACTTCTACTGCCAAACCGGAACAGGTCATAATGACACTGCCAATCACCTCAGTCAATTAACCCATAGCACCTGGGTCTGTCCCGTAACCTCCTGCCAGCGAGCCTTCGATACTTCACGTGGCCTTAAAGTGCACAATAGCCTGGCACATGCGCCGTGGTGACGTCACCGTTACTCAGTGGCAAATGGCGGTTGTTGTTTGTGTCACACTACTGAGTGGGGAGCAGTAGTGTAGCAGTTAGTGTGCTGCTCAACGAACTCAGTGACCCAAGTTCGGTTCCCGGTCACGGTCAACACCAGTGAACCAGCCCTGGGTCTCCTCTAGGTCGACTCAGCTTCAAATGAGGACCTGGCAGTGTGTAAACATTGCCACTCAGGAGACAAAGGCGGCCGGGCATGGTGCTGGCCACCCACACCCTCGTGTGCCTTGCCGGCCTTCATAGCTGCTCGCTAACAGCACTTGCCCCAATAGTCTGTTGAGGCTATTCTGGGGATCTTTGTTGTAGGTGAGTACTCTGTGATAGTTGTGATAATTCCGGAGAGTAAGTGACACACACGGAGTGTAACACACACGGAGTGTAAATGACTCACCGAGTGTAAATGACACACCGAGTGTAAATGACACTCCGAGTGTGACACACACGGAGTGTAAGTGACACACGCTGAGTGTGACACACGCTGAGTGTAAGTGACACACACGCTGATGGCAAGTGACACACACTGAGTGCTCCTCACCTCGTCTCTTTGTCTCCACCTTCAGCTTCTCTCTCAGCTGCGCTCACAGCGAGAGACAGGGAGACAGAGTGGAGAGGTCGAGATACATGCACGCTGACTGCTACACTCGTCTTCACGTCACTCTCATGATGATCATCGTCAATGTCACTGCCTTTTTATCGCTGCATCTGATGAAATGTCCTTTGCTCGGCACAATGTAACTCCATTAATGTTTATTTATTTTCATTGTTTAAGCTCCATGAATGAATTTGATTAAATTAATATTCATCGGATCCCACTGCCCACATACCAATACCCGCCATTCACCACAACGTGACGGTGCCATCTGTTGTATATATAGGCCTTTTTGCATGATCAATATTAAGAATAATTCTGCCAATATTTTTGTATATAATCAATCGCAAGGTCGCTTGGAGCACAAACAAAAATGTAACCACCACCCACACCCCACACAACAGCTGCCTTTCAGAAACCAGGCAGCCGGAAATAATGGTAATAAAAAAAAACCTTGGTATAAAGGAGAGAGGGGGGAGTTCTCGAATGAGATTCTGGGGAGATCTCATCACAACTTAAAAGACCGCCGCCAAACAGATGTCGCCAGCTTGTCCAGGGCAGCAAAAACCATACAGACAGGTTATCTCAGTTAACGAAAAAATCAGAAAATTAGCGACCAGAATAAGTGTATAACATAGACTGTCAACACACTCAACCAGATTAAAACCAGACTGTAGCCACATTGGTGGCCTTAGCGTTATTAATTACCTTATTTTACTCTCATTCTCCTCCCATATTGTTTCTTGTATCTTGCTATTGACGTGATTTTACAAAAAAAAGGAATATGAATTCTGGCAGACGAGAAAGCTTAAGTGAAAACACTTAGACCTCTAACCTCAGGACACCAAAACATAACTCGAGTAAAACAGCACAAACCCCTGAATACAGATAGACAACAAAGGTTAATAAAACCCTAAGAAACACGCGGTAATAACAATGCTAAATCACAAATCTTGAAAAAAAATAAACCAAATAATAATTATGAAGTATTGGACCGAGGGTCGCCCAAAACAATAAAAGGGGAAATAAGTCAATCATATATAACCAAGATAAAATGTATTCCAGAGAATCCTCCTAGCCGCCTTTGTCCTTCCAGCAGCACGTGATAGCAAGATTTGCACACACAGGCAAAAGAGCATCTCCCCTTAGAAATAAATCAAACCACGATGGAAATACTGTGAACACGGCTACAAAACATACATTGAGTCACTTACAGAATCATAACTATAAAATAAGATGTAAAATGAGTTTTTGTTTTAACTTCCAAACGGTACAACAGGACACAACTTGAAAAGCTTTTGTGTGACAAAGAATGTCACACCCACCGCGAGGGCAGAGAGGGAAGTGGGGGAAATGAAACTCACAGAGAGTTTATTGCAATAATACACCGAGGTAGCAGAATGGGTATCTGTTTTCCACAGACTTAACAGATGGCTTAATGAATCAGAACACACACACGGACACATGCCCAACTTCCCCCACCGCAGAGTGACATCAAAGGAAATTCCGGTCCTTCGTGAGAAGGCGAGCCAAGGTGGGCGAATTTTCATTTAAGCACGGACACAGATCATGAGTTTCAGTCTTGCAAGGGAGCAGGCTGCGGGGAGTCTGGGAGAGGGACATGGGCTCGACATCAACCATGGGTGTCACCTCGCAGAGAGAAGTGACGATGTGTTGTTAAGAGCGGAGTTCGGCATGGGCCGACAGCGTATCGCTGAAAGTTTATTCTACATTTATCCTGATGTATTGAGTCGCTTGCAAAGTAAAGGATTGCGATAAGTTGTATTGTACTAAGCTTTCACAGTCGTTTAAGAGCTGTGCGAATACAATTCAGAAGACTCCAGCAGTTTCAGAAGACTCCAGCAGAAGAAGACTCCAGCAGCTACCGAAGATCACCACGGAGCAACAGAAGGGCTCTGCAATCAACCAAGGATGGCGAGGCTCGCTGAGTAGCGATGTGCTACCCAGTGCAAGTTCAGCGCTGACAGAAGAAGTATTCCTCGAAAATCGTTCTACACTGAGTGTCAGCTCCCACGAGCCGCTGCAGTTCGAGTTGAGCTGACGAGCAACGTCCAGCAATCAACCTTGAGAAAGGGCAGAAAGCGACAAGCATCGACCAAGCCAACATCACAGAGAACCAGCTCCATCCAGCAAGGGTGTCTGCCACCAGCGAACGAACTGCGAGCGCATCGTTCACCGCCAGAGAACACGGAGCTGGAGAGAGCGCGCAGCAGCACCACCGAACACAGGTGTCAGCTTGCCAGCGGACGAGGGACAAGAGCGACCGAGCTTCTTCAAGGACAAGCATCGTGCCGACACAGCTCATCCAGCAGCGGAGAGAGCCGGCAGCTAACAGCGGACACGCCCTGAGCGAGAGGGGGAGCTCCAAAGCCGTTCGTATGACACGCCCACATTCACACGCCACCACGCATCGCCGGCGTCTGCTCAATGCAAAAATTGACCAAGGGAACCAAAACATGCTCACATACATAAACATACCCGGACTAACAATAAGAATCAAGGAGACAAATCCCCACACGCACCTGAAACACATACCCGGACTGATGATAAGAATACTAATGACAAGGGTGTGTCAACTATTAGTGATAACGAAGAACCTCGCTGCTCATTGAGTGATATGAATACGGTCGTTTATAAGTACATTAGTCGTTATTTTTCTTTTTAATCGCATCAAAAATTACCAATAGATTCATCGATGTAAATTAAACGTTTGAAATCTTCGTTACGAATCTACACGCTCACAGGGAGAATATTGTGTTAAACCTTTCTTTTGATCACAGAATCTTGCCCACGAATGAATTGAAGCCTTAGCCAAAAGATAAGCATCTTGCGTAAGCAGGCATACACTGCTGCACACCATTGTTCCAAGACATTTCGGTAATTATATAATCTGGCCGATTAATCTATTCACATATACTTTTGCCTTCGGGATATAATATTTTATTGCCTTTCATATGAATATCGTCACATGCATGTTTAAGGACGTTTCCCTATCGCCGTATATGCTCGCGTTACTCGGTGGAATTAATCAATTGTTCGGTTGCCCAGTTTGACAACGTAATCATTGATGGTTAAATGTATGGATCAATGAGGGGAACTTCCCCAGTGGTACTGTGTTGATAATTCCAAGCATAAGAGTTCGAATATTAGAGTGTTATGTTTTTGTTTAG
This sequence comes from Lethenteron reissneri, assembly GCF_015708825.2. NCBI lineage: Eukaryota > Metazoa > Chordata > Hyperoartia > Petromyzontiformes > Petromyzontidae > Lethenteron > Lethenteron reissneri. Next base: position 6,008,836 of record NC_083842.1, on the reverse strand, counting down.
AAATTAAAATTGCTTAACACAGAAGAGTCTGCGTGGTTCCTTCCTGAGTTCATGCATAATAAACATAGTTATACGAACTGTATCCTGCGTTGAGATATGAATTTTGGAGACCTGACATAAACACACTAAGATATAATCAGTAAATGTTAGAGCGAGGATAATTGTATTATTCCGATTGATAATACGACCCTAGACAACGAAGCCGAACTTAATTTAGCATAATTACATCACACTTGCATAACTTCATACAACTAATTGTATTATCCCGATTTATAATACAACCCAAGACAACAAAGCTAAGTATAATTAGCATAACTTAATACATTAGCATAATTGCACACATTAGCATAACTCAATATGATCATCTCCTTCATTACCATAATCCATGCGCCTATTTTAGAATGTTCATTTTATTTTCTTATTTTTATTTAGTTTTCAAGACCCGACATATACAATACATCACCACGTGCCAGGCCAGGTGCACTTTAAGGTCACATGAGGTGTCGAAGGCTCGCTGACAAGAGGTCATGGGACAGACCCAGGTGGCATGGGTGTACTGAGATGACTGATATATGCATCAGCTGTGCCTCCTACCCACACACCAGCTTAATGACACGTCTGCTTTGTAAGGAATGCATCACCGACAAGTGTAATGTATCGCATGCAGGGAGCACAGCCAGGTGGCACTCCGTTGTGTCACGCGTGAAGTGTCGCTCCCGTGCATTGCGTGTGGTGCGCATGTTGCGCGTGGTGCAAAGCTGGTTTTTAGAGAGCATTAGGACCTGTCTCACCTTGGGGAGAATTTCCTGCAGTGCCTCTTGATCCAGCTCGGCTCCCGACTGCAGCGTCTGGGGGCAAAGCAGGGATCAGTCATCCTTTCTCACGCAGAGAGATCCGTGTGTGGTGTGAGCCGAGACGAGTCAGGCACCCCCCGCCCCCCGGACATGGGCAAAGTACGGCCTGCGGGCCGTATACAACAAAACAAACAAAACTTAACTCCGAGTTCTCTCCGAATTTCACGAGTCCGTTCTAGACCCCACAGTTTTTTAAAGAGTTTTAAGCACAGAAAACATAATTAAAGTTTGAAAAATCATTAATTATACAAACTTTTCTATAATTTCCTTCTTCACTTCGATTTAAATTTTCTTTAAAAACTTCTTCTCACCAACATTACCACTCATTACCACTTTCTCCGAAGGCAAGTTTGTAAAAGAATACATGGTACAGACAGCAGACATCTTGTGTCCGGAGATCAAAAGCAAATTTGAAAAAGTCAGTTCATCACGCAGGACTGTGACTCGCCGTGTGGAACTGATTGATAAAAATATAGCCAGTCAATTAAACAAAAAGTCTGATTCCTTTGAATTATATTCACTAGCACTGGATGAAAGTACGGACGTAAAATACACTGCTCAGCTCCTCATTTTTATCCGAGGCATTGACGACAGTTTTGCGATAACAGAGGAGTTTTTGACCATGGAGTCCCTGAAAGGAACAACACGGGGAGAGGACTTGTATAACCAGTTATCTGCTGTAATCGAAAGAATGACGCTACCTCGGAGCAAACTTGTCAATGTCACAACGGATGGATCGCCAAATTTAACTGGAAAAAATGTTGGGCTGCTGAAAAGAATCCAGGATAAAGTGAAAAAGGAAAACCCTGTCCAGGATCTTATTTTCCTTCACTGCATCATCCATCAGGAATCCCTGTGTAAGTCTGTATTGCAGCTTAATCATGTCGTGAATCCAGTCGTAAAACTTGTGAACTTTATACGAGCAAGGGGACTTCAGCACCGTCAGTTTATTACGTTCCTGGAGGAAACTGATGCGGATCATCAGGACTTGCTGTACCACTCTCGTGTCCGCTGGTTAAGTTTGGGGAAAGTGTTACAACGAGTGTGGGAGCTGAAAGAGGACATCATCGCATTTTTGGAGTTGATGGGAAAATCTGACGAATTCCCTGAGCTAAGCGACAAGAACTGGCTTAGTGACTTTGCGTTTGCTGTGGACATATTTTCACACATGAATGAGCTGAATGTGAAACTGCAGGGGAAAAATCAGTTTGTTCAGGACATGTACAAACATGTGAAAGCCTTCAAATCCAAGCTCACTTTGTTCTCCGGACAAATTGCGAACAAATCTTTCGCTCATTTCCCCACACTTGCCATGCAGGAAGAGGCACCGCGAAACGCAAAAAAATACAGCAAATCGCTTGACGACCTGCACGGAGAATTCTGCCGTAGGTTCTCTGATTTCGAAAACATTGAAGTCACTTCAGCTGGTGTCCTGTCCCCTGTCACAAGACCCTGAAACAGCACCACAGGAGCTGCAGTTGGAACTGATAGATCTACAGTCTGACTCCGTCCTAAAGGAGAAGTTCAACTCTGTTAAACTGAATGACTTTTATGCTTCACTTAACAGAGCCACGTTTCCAAACCTCCGGAGGACTGCACAGAAGATACTGACTTTCTTTGGCTCGACGTATGTGTGTGAGCAGACATTCAACGTCATGAACGCCAACAAAGCCCGTCACAGATCAAAGTTAACGGATCATCACCTCAGATCTATACTGAGAATTGCCACAACCAAAATAACTCCAGACTTGGATGCACTGGCAAAAATGGGAGATCAACAACACTGTTCCCACTGAAACTGAAAGTGATGATCTGTTCTTCTTGGTTCTTTCGGTAAAGTCACGTAGAAGGGAATAAAATAATAAAAATAAAACATAATAAAATAAAATAATATAATAATATAATATAATAAAATAATATAATAAAAATAATATAATGATGATCTGTTGCTGCAGCGAGGTTGGAGCCAAATCTCCATCACACAGCCTGTGTGGCTGCTCTAACCTGTTAATGTAGATAATAAAGAAGTTCAAGTGAGGTAATTGGTTTGGGCGCAGGCCTCAGATGTTTTCATGATGTTTCATCAGTCACGTTACATGTTTTTGTATTGTTCATGTTTGGGCAATTTGTTAAATTTCCTTGCAAATAAATGCTTTGTTACCTGTTAAAGGCCAAATCCTTTCATGTAATGATTTTTACATGTCATTTATATTAGTTCACACAAACACTCCATCCATCTGTTCCTGGCCCGGCCCCTCTGTCTAATTTTAGAACCCATTGTGGCCCGCGAGTGAAAAGTTTGCCCACCCCTGATCTTGACCAACAGAGACTCCTCACAGCCGTGCATTGTGCTGAGCGACAGCCACTGACAGTTGTTGTATATATGCCTTTTCCAGAAAATTATATTAAGAGCCTATTTTGAATGCAATCTTTTTTTATATAGATCTGGATTGAGCGGGTTCCAAAAAAAATCCAGTGGAGTAGACCTGTTAACTCCTCCCCTCAAGACAACAAAGGCCAAGGAGCACCCACCCCTGCCTCTTCCACACAAAAGACATCTGGAGTAGAGGCCGACCGAAACTGAATTTCTGGTTTCGGCCGAAACCGAATCCAGACAAAAAGTAAAAAAATTACTTTCGGTTGAAACCGAAAGTTGAACTACACTTTCGGCCACAAAACCAGAAGCCGAAACCAAAAGTTTAATTACACTTTCGGCTGAAACCGAAGCCGAAACCGAAAGTTTAATTACACTTTCGGCCAAAGCCGAAAGCGAAAGCTTAACTACACTTTCGACCAAGACCGAAACAGAAAGGTATATAACCGAAGTTCCTGAAGACAAGATTTATGAAATATGTCATGATGCAATGCTACTTTAATTAAAAAGAACTCTAAAACTAATCATTCAGAGCCTGCAGTAAGAGTTGCTAAATATACAATCTTTAGGTGTTACTTACTTAGCAATTATATCCAAACAAACGAATGTTGTAGTTAAGAAACAACATTTTTTCCGCATTCTCGCCCAGCAGGTTGCTGCGCCTTGCTTGCATCAATCGACTTTAGTGAAGTAATCCCACACTGCATGTTTCAACATTCTTCACGGTGATTAACTGCTCCGTTTATTAATTTGTATTTTCTACTTCACTCAGATTCGTAATTTCGTTATCACTAATTCGCTACGGAACTATTAACTAACTGAATATCAATATTGTCAGACTTTGCATCTTGGTATCAACACGCGTGTAGACTGAAGCGAATGCAACACATAAGCCAAGGCGGGCAGGCGGCTGGGAACAGACAACAGAGGCACTTTGTTGTCGTCCCGCCAAAGAGACTCCACCCACGGATGAAAATGCAGGCTGCCGTCTGTTGACCGGTCGTATATACATTAGCAGACCATGGTTGCGGCTGTAACCTCGCTCCCAAGCTGCTGCTGCTGACGGGTGTGTGTATTTGCAGCCTATCGCATAGGATTACCTAGCGCCGACTGACCGGCCAATAGGCAGAGTGATAGACGTAGTACTAGCGTTATATTCTAAAAATAGATATTCAGTTGATGACCGAAAGTCAATATCAGTTTCGGCCGAAACCGAAACCAGACCGAAAGTAAAAAATTTACTTTCGGCCGAAACCGAAAGTTAAAAATGTACTTTCGGCCGAAACCAAAAGTACGCAGAAAGAGGCCATTTGCCAACTTTCGGCACCGAATTTCGGTCGGCCTCTAATCTGGAGGTTAGTTATTCACAAACTTAGCTTGGGAAGTTGTAAAACTGGATTGACCACCACCTCATGAATAATTTGAAACATAGGCTTCAATGTTAACTTGATAGAATGTATTGTTATATGATTATGTAGCTCAGTTTTTTACTACGACTATTTACATGTTTATTAACACCCACCGATCTCTATATAGTGCCAAGAGATATGGGTTAGACATATACACTTGATAACGAATGATAGAAGTTTTGATCATTTAGAACATATACAATACGAATTTTTTCAATTCTCTACGACCAAAATAATGTGTTCCAGGGGTATAAGCAGAGCCTGCACAAACGCCTTTGTCTTCCCAGTGGCTGTTATTACATGCTACAGCAGGAATTAATTTCTAAGGATGAGCCGACCTAAAGAGGGGGAAGGCCGTTTCACAATAAACAAGGCTACAGACACCATACTTAGGAGCAATCAAAAACATCTGCATCCAAAAGACTAAAGATGACCTCCAGAGGAAGGGGGAAGTATGGCCGAGGTGACAATCACTGGCTCAGGATATCCAGGCAGCCAGATAAAAAGGTCCTTGATGTGAAGGACGTAATAAACCATTTCGGATCTTAACTGATTGTTGTTCACATTTACGGTGACTTTCAGACCGCAGTCCACTCAATGGCATTGACTGTGTATCTTGTGTTCTCCACAGGGAATGGATTATTTGCTCTGCTGCGGGTCTCCTTTCGCCGCTCTCCCATTGACATGTTTCGTTGCTTCTACATACTATTAACATTCCCTCCCTTTGTTAATGCTTCCCCCTACCCCATCCCTTTGATGCTGCTAATCCTGCAAAATACATGGGCATAATATGACTTTGAACCCCCCCGCCCACCTCCTACGCATTTCCTATAAATATGCTAAATTCCTCTTGATATGCAAATTATTTTGTCAAGGCGCTCTTCTTCCACCTCCAACCCAGCTTATATATACGCTCCAAGCTTGGCAGTGTTTCATTCTTCACCTGAAGACGGCTGCTTGCGTTGTAGCCGAAACGTCAAGAGAATAATTTTATTATGTTTTATTTTATTATTTTTATTGTTTCCATTCTACGTGACTTTACCGAAAGAACCAAGAAGATAAACTAAAACAGACACACAGACACGCATACCCGGACAAACGGTCACAATCAAAAGGAAACCTGCTCCTTTGTGAGAGAAATCAAAAGACCAAAAACTGACCGATGACGAGCGAAGGAGCAAAATCAAAAGAATTTGGATATAAACGACGAAGACAGAACCACCAAACCAGTCTTGCAATGACAAGCTCCGGGGTATGGTCCTCGAAATTAACCATGGGTGTCGAGTCTTGCAGAGGAAAGGGGCTATGTGTTGCTTAGTGTTGAGTTCGGCGCTGGCAGACTGAGTAGCGCTGAAAGTTTTATTCTACCTTCATCCTTATGTTTTGAGTCGCTTGCAGAGTCAAGGACTGTGAGAAGTTATACTGTACCAAGCTATAAGAGTTGTGAGAGGCTAAGATGTGTGGAAATACATTTTCATATAATATTGTGATCAGATAAGACGGGTGAGAAGTTAAGTGGAGATTGGAGTTATACACTAATATCGAGAATGCATGAATTGCTGTCCAAGCGACTGCTATTCTGATAAGAGTTTTGATGAGTTTTGGAGAGTGAGGGAGCGAGGAGGCGTGAAGAGTGAGTGAGGAGGTGTGACGAGAAGCGCACAGCAGGAGCCCTCCTGAGGGAGGGGGGGTACCAAGGGTGGTCGCGCGAAGCAAGCTGCTCCTGACAAGCAATGAGGACTGACCAGCAGCACAGCGGCTAACGACTAACCACGAGCGTACTGACTCAGAAGACGAGCACCCTCCAGCAAAGGTCGAGCTCGAGGCACAATCAACCATGTCTGGTACCACGGGGGGTGCCGCACTGTTGCCCAGCGGATGAGTTGCGAGCGCTATGTGGCGACGTGACCATCGCACACACCACCGCAGACGGAGCCGGACCCATCGATCCCTGCCAGCACGGGCACCGCAGCCAGCTGAGTAGCGTGCCGAATCGACAACCACTCCACTGTGGACGGAGCCTGACCGACGCCGTGTTTTAGACACACACACACGCCGACCCAACGTCCCCTATTGGGGACCTGAAGTATTTTCGGTACAGGGAAACGCCGTATATCAAGCCTGCCCCGTCTCCGGAACAGACCACAGTTAGCCAAGATCGTACGTGGACAAACTCCAAACCATACTACCCGCTATAATTACTGGTCCTCGTGGTAACTGCCCTCCAACACACACACAATGCGCATATTGGTACAAATAAGATTGTTCCGCGGGGTTTTGATTCGCAAAGAGCTGCCATTCGAAGGTGGTGTGTTAATTATTAACTGGTCGTGGAGAAGCATTGTTCTGTCCCTTAAGTTGCATGAATACGGTCGTTTAGAAGTATTTGTCATTTGTTTTCTTTTCATTACATAATCTTGCCCGCGAATTCATTGATGTGCCACTAGCCATTTAATAAGCATCCATTTTACGAATCTACACACTCGCATGGACACTATTGTTTTGGGTTATTTATTTTAATTGCATAATCTTGTCCATTAATTAATGGCTGTCCACTAGGCAATTGATTAGCATCTGCGTTACAGATCTGCACACTCGCATGAATACTATTTTTTTTAGATATTTATTTAAATCACATAATCTTAACAATTAATTAATTGATGCCCCCGTTTGACAATGGGCACGTTTCTTTAGCACGTTTCCGTGTGAATATTGTAATTTTTAGGACTTTCCTATCGTCATGTATTGTCGCCTTAATTTTCAGTAAGCCTATTTTTCTATACAGAATACAGCCTCTAGACAACGAAAGAGTCAATAATAATACACTTAACTATACACACACCTATTGATCAAATAAAAACTAACACACATTAATAATACTCCTATATACAAACACACATTTAGAGCAGTGGCGGCTCCTGCAAAATCTCTCAGGGGGGGCAAATGTCTGGATGATTGATAAAGATAAGGTCCACCCATGCAATGGATAAATTAACAGCTTAAGCATGTAAAGGCAACTTCACTTCTTTAATATTAATGAAAAATAAAGTGACTCTTACAATACATCTTGTTCGTTTCTATACTCACTATTAAAACAAACCACTCAAGTTTATTTTATTAAAAATTCCACTAGGTGGCGACAAATTATATTGTTGGATGAAACGTGCTTACGTATGATGACGTAAGCACGTATGATGACGTAAGCACGTTAGGGCGAGCCCTCCCGGAAGCCATAGAGAATGCATTGCAGCGACCCCGTTCGAAAAAAAACATCTTTGAATGTAAGTCTATGGGACCACTCGGGGCGATTCTCAGCTGGAGGGAAATCGCCCAAAAAGAGGCGGTACTCCACAGAACGTAGCATGACGCTGATTGGACTATATCCAGAGGCACAGTGACGGCTAGCGTGACTCTGTGGTTGAATGACATTGGTGGTGCGTCGCCCAATCGCCCTAATGAAGAAACCGCCCCTGATTTAGAGTATACACCATATAATACATTCTCACATTTAATCACACATACGATTGATGAACATTACACTTACACTCATTTAACATACATTACTTACACAACGTTTAATTATCTATAAATTGCATAATTTCGTAAATTGCATAATTTCGTAAATTGCATATTCTTTTTATTTCAAATATTTTTCACAATACGTGTGGTGCGGTCAATGGCTGGGGAGGCACTGGCTAGTGTCAGAGCCAGTCACACACTGAGGGGGCGTGGCCTCACGGAGGGGGGCGTATTAGACGTGTCCCCCTCAGTGAGGCAGATGTGATAGCTGCATCCCCTGGTGCTTTTTCATTGCAGTTTCATGACGAGACCAGCGAGCCTAAATATCTGTATACACATACGTGAAATAAGTTACCTGGAGTATGGAAGGCGAGGAAATGAAATGAATGGGTCAATCAAACATTACATTGATGACATACTGAGATAGTAACAGGCACGCGATTATTGCCCGCACTCAATCCAGTTACTGAAGGGTTGCGCAATCAGAGGGGAGGCTGAGCTCGTCGCTGCCTCACCTCTCGTCTCTTCCTGTATTTGCAGCGGAGTTTCGCAAATTTGGCGATTTTGACTATAAAAATGATTGTAATCGTACAGAAATGACATTTATAACACAGATCGGTGGAAAAATCTTAATATTTTTTTTTAGTAACAGCTATTTTCATTGAAGTATGACAGGTGAGGCTCTGCCTCCCCTGCCTCCCCTGACCGCACGTCGCTGCAGCACAGTGATAGGTGAGGTTGTAACAAGGCCCAGCGTTAAGGCGTTTGCGGCTTGAAGAAGAGGTTCGAGCTCAAAGGCCACCCTGGTTAATACTATGGGTATATTAAGAAAAAATGCACGATGTCTGCTTCATAGTGAAAGAAGCCGTGACGTTATTTTAAAAAAAAATAGGTTACATCTGCCAGTGTAAAGGTCCAAATTTGAAAATTACTAGCAAATTACCTCACTGGGTAAAACCACAATGCTGGTGGCTATGCATGCTGTAAACCAGCACACTGGACAATCCATACCCAAGCACATCGAGGCTTGCATCTCCTGGCTTACCAGGGTATGGCAGTACAGCAATTGGAATAATTGCCACCTGTTACATTTCCACGGATATTCAATGTTACCCACTCTTGGCTTTTCTCGCTAATTGGCGCATTACCGTCACAGTTGTGGAGCAGCTGCTGAGTCAGCATTTCTCCTTGATTCTGAAAAAGAAGCTAATAGGTCAGTGGGATTTACCTGGAAAAATAAAAATAGTTTAATTTTATTTATATTTGTTGTGATTTACTTCCTTTTCCTATACTTTGCACTCCTATCGTGTGTTTGTATGGTTTGTTGTTATAACTTTCTGACATGCCTCTATACTGGACATCTGTGAAAATTAGCTTAATAGCTCTTCCGACTCCTCCAGTCTATTTTGATTCTGATTAGAAGGTGACATCACTTACCTGAATAGCTCAGTGTGAGATGCGATGCATCACATTAAGGGGATACATTCAAGGCACAAGCATCATTCACATATGGGCAGTATCTCAATTACGTGTAATTTAGATGTGTCATTTAAATATGTAATCTAAAATAAAATTGTAATTCATATCTAAATTACACACCTCAAAATAGTTGGTAATTTATATAAAAATTATACATGACATGGATAATTGCTTATTTATATCCAAATTACATTTCTCCAGAAATGTGTAAGATTAATTCACTTTTCCCATCTCTGAGGGCATCAGGGTGTGGTGACTTCACCAGTGACTGTGATGGACTTTTGTTCATCTAAGCCGTGCAGCCTTGACCTACACACCAAGCTCCTGTTTGTGAGAATCTGGACTCAGTCCCTCTACCCAGTCACATGCAATGACTCACAAAGACAAGCTACACACAAAACTCTGGTGAGAATCTAGATAGTGTCGCGCTACCTCAGTGGTTCCCAAACTATGGATCGTGACCAAAAATGGGGTCATCTCATCAGAGAATGGGGCAGAATCTGGGCCATTTACAGGAAATACAGCAGTGACACCAACTTGACAGGGTGTCGGGTACACCACAGCAGACCACACTGCTGTAGAAAATGTAATGTTTTGTAAATGTAACTGTAGGGACATCTAATTGTTTAGTCATGGGTAACAAGTGTATTTTGTAAATAAGCTATCAAAACAGTGCAATCCATGAGCATTTTTACATATGTAGTGTCGTAGGTCTCTTCTCCGTCTCTCTCCCTTGTCGAGGTGTGTGTATGCGGGTGGCGTGCGGTGCACACCCTCAATCGGAGACGAGGTAGACTCAACTCTGGGGGGTTTGAAGTCAAGGGGAGTGCCAAAACACCAACAATAATTGGTCCAAACCTTCTACGTAGTAACAAGGAAAACAATCCCCTTCTTGGGAACTCTGGCATAGAACCATCCTCACCCTAGCGGGAATGGAACACCTTAGCCACAAACTGAAAGGAACAGATTTGGAATATGAGGACAAATAGTCACCATTTCTGCTGAACCCAGCATGAATACCCAGGCAAACGGGAGACCGGGGTGGGAGATGGACTTCAGATGCAACTACATTCCCGCAAACACTATAATGATCATTGCTCCCAAGGGAAAACAAGTTGGTTAGACCTGGGCATTGCGTTTATGTTACTTTATTTTTGGGTTCTGTTGGATTATATTGTACCCCCTCCCTTTTTACCCTTGCTTATACTTTATTTCTCCTGTTCTCGCGCCAGTTGTAGGCACTCCTAAAACTATCTGTACGGTCATATACACTTGACTTCTCCCCGCTCTCATCTATTCTGCACCTCACCTATCCTGCACTCAGCAACTCTGCACTCAACAGTTATGCACACAGCAGCTCCACACTCAGCGACTTTGCACACAGCAGCTCCGCACTCAGCGACTTTGCACACAGCAGCTCCGCACTCAGCGACTCTTTGAACGCTGCATCTCCACCGCTGCCCTCACCTACGATGCCTCATACCCGCTCACCCGTCTGTCCCGGGCGGGGGATTCAGCCAACACCCGCCCGGCGATGGTGTGAGAGTTGAGGTCTCATTGACGGCTTGAGCGGCAGCGGCGAGATGTCTTCACTCTTGGTTCTCGGGCAACTCCCCCTCCGCTCATGCACACTCTCCTTATATATCCCTCCTCATTCCGAGTCCTCACGTGGTCCCCCTCAAGCCGCCACCAGCCCGGCGCCTTGCCCTTATCATCACCCCCCATCTCCCGTCTCCCCGACTCCAACTTCTGGGCACAAGGTACCCACCTTTTCACCCTCGTTTGCACCTGCTTCTCCCCTTAATTACTGGCGATTTGTTGGTGCAAACCTCATGTTGCCCGCACACATCTGTTCGACCTCAGTTGCACCCGCATAACAGCGCACACCACGTATATCTGTCCTCTGCATATGTATCGTTGCCCGTGGTGGTGGGGTGGTAGCCTCAACCATCCCCATTTGGTCCCTGACCCAAAAACGTAAAACCCTAGAACGCTGTGCGATTGTTCACCATGTATACCTCTCGGAGGACTATTTGGTTGGGTTCTTGATAAAACTAAAATTAATACTGGTAGGAACCTCCTGGTTACACCAGCCCACAGGGGATTATTGTGTCTGTCCGTCGTGCAGGGAGGGGCTGGGTGGGAAGGGAGGGGCTGGGTGGTTGGGGAGGGGAGGGTGGGGAGGGGCTGGGTGGGGAGGGTGGGGCTGGGTGGGGAGGGTGGGGCTGGGTGGGGAGGGTGGGGAGGGGCTGGGTGGGGAGGGTGGGGCTGGGTGGGGGGTGGGAGGGGTGGGGCTGGGTGGGGAGGGGCTGGTCACCCCGTGGTGCCCTTATAAAACTAAACGTTTAACCTACTCACGCCAGCTTGTGCCCGCCCTCACAGTCGGGCATATTTGCGAAATACACCATGCCGCTGTTGACCCTGGCCATTGACCGAGTAACCCAACGTTCCTAGCAGCTCCCTCCGCAGGAATGTGTTATTGATATTTAGACATTTCCTTTAACATTATATCTAAAGTCATTCTTCATCTGTGTCTATTATATTATAATGTTCACACCAGTGTTTTGCCACCCTGCATGACACCAAGTCTTGCCTTGTTGTCACTGAGTCATTTATTCTTCCCCAGGGCTCTATTGTGGAAGAGACTCCGCGTCTCTCAAGGCTCTCCCCTGGCTGAGCCCAACGTTGGACCCATAGAGCATTACCATGCAGTCCACGCCATCGCGCACCAGGCCTCACCTTCCCGCGGATGCCGGCTGTGATGGAGATCATGGAGAGAGTCTCCACCAGCTTCTTGGATGAGTATAAGATGTTCTCCAGCAATGTGAAGTCATTGTATGAGGGCCGGTTCACCATGTCCGTCAGCAGGGAGATGGCTCCTGCACACCATGAGCATACATTACTAAATAACTGTAATAATACAGCACAATTATAATTGTAGTGCTTAAGCAAAATGTGCCACATTTTACATGTGAAAATGAGCAAATACAACCAATCAGAAAAAAGTTAAATTAGCTGAGATGTAAAAGGCAACGTGAGATGCTCTGTACAGTCATTGGGCCACTGATTGCTAAAAAAAGAGATGCATAACATTTTTACATGTAATAAAACAACCTATTCCCTGTTTGCAATGAGTGATTAAGATTTGTTGTTTTGCATATCGAGTGCATCTGGGCTTTTTGGTATTTGTTTTTAAGTGTGTTTTGACTGTACAACAGTGAATACGTATTGTGCAGATTGCATTGTGATTGCTCAACAGCCTCTACAGCGGCAAATGCACTAACACTGTACACTTGCAGCTTGTGTATTTGTGTGCACATTGTGCTTTGCGAGTGTGTTGACAGTATTGGAAATCACGAGGAAAATAAAGCCCAGCAAGAAACATCATGCTTCAGCATGCAGAACTTTGCAATTCAAACATGCATGTCCTTCAGTTCACCATGCTTAATCATCTCTGTTATTAACCCAACACTGCCATAGTTACAGTGTTACTTACTACATGAGAGCAGCAGCAGGCACAGATGGCGGATGATTCCTGTACATCAGCTGAGCAGTGCACACTTCCCTTCAGTCTGATTCCCACCTTTCTCTGTTTTCATTTTCCCACTGTTCATGTTCAACACTTTGTTTGACCAACATAAATTGGTGATGGGTGTATTAACCATACTACAATGTGTTGTCTGCTACACAGTAGACACTAAAGATCATGTGATGCTAAAGATCATGTGATGCCTTTTGCAAGACAAGTAATTGTGTGCCGCAAGAGAAGTCATTGTGTGCCGCCGTCATGGTTCAGATTTGAAAACCTACCCACCAAATACTGAACTTTGATTATTTGGATCATACACAGCAACTCGACTGTGGTTTCCTGATCGACTGAGCAAAATTGACCAAATGGCTCCCTCTCGTTAATAACCTTTCTGATGTTCTGATGTAGACCAAATATTTAACACCACTCATTCACATTTATCTAATATTTAATACATTTAAACTTTTTTTCCAGGAGGGTTCTGCCAAGTTTTTGCAAAAGGGGTAGATGGTGCGAAGTGTAATGTAAATTTTCAGGAAAAGATTCAGCAATGGGAAATTTGACCTAAACCAGTCACACTGCATGTTTTTTTTCTCTATAGGAGGAAAACCTGCAGGATACCAATGCAGAACAGGGGAGACCAGCAAGGCACCCGCATCGTGAATCGAACCCAGGCTCTACTTGCTGTGAGACGCAAGTGTTACGACTGTGGCACCCTACCGCCAATCCTTGATGTGTAAACTGATTGCATAAAAGTAATTGTTTAGCCTTGTAGTGAAAAGGAACGCAACATTGTCCTTAGTTTTAACTTAAGACAATCTTTCTACATTTGCACTCTACATATTTACACACATCTTACCGAATGTGTCGTGACACATTTACTCTAACTTGTGATTTCATGCTAATGACATGCTTATCTTGCACTGCTTTAAACATGATCTCCTCCAAACATGGCCTAATCACAGCTCTCCAGTCCAACGCCCATCCGCTCACCCTTTGCGTTACAGATGATGTCCAGGTCCTGCTCAGTGGTGATCCTGGCCAGGGCGTTCAGAGCGGAGAGCTTGCAGGGTGCGTCGGGCACGTCCAGGTAGCAGGCCAGCACGTCCGCCGCCAGCTCTTGATGGAAGCACGACTTCAGATCCACCTCCTCGCTCAGGTTTGCCAGAGTTGTAACAGCAAACCTCAGCGTGTTGCGGGATTCCTTGAGAAGATATCAGCAAAACAAATGGGTTTCACAAAAATTACTGCACAGTGTAACATGAGCCTGACATTAAACATGTCAGTGAAATAACAACACATTCTAATGATATTTGTAATTTTCGATACACTGTACTGTTGCTTCATGTCTGCACTGTTGCTTCATGTCTGTACTGATTTTTCATGTATATGTAATGCGAGCGTAAACGGGCTCGCTGGATATGGCGTAACAAGTGGGAGGAGTTAGGATCACGTGGGGGGAGAGCTTTTAAGGACAGGAACCGGAAGGGTTCGAGGAGAGAGTCAGAGTAGAGATAGGAGGAGGCCACGCGGGGCAGGAGGAGGAAAGTGGCGCGATCGCCACGAGTCGGAGACTCGGCACCGTCGGCCAGCGGTGTCCGGGCGCAGAGGCGACAGAGAGCCAGCAGCGGGGCAGCATAGTGGGCAGCGGTGGGGCTGCACATTCGGGCAGCAGTGGGGCAGCAGATCGGGCAGCAGAGGGGCTGCATATCGGCTACAGTGAGGCTGCATAACGAGCAGCAGTGGGACTGCATGGTGGAGCAGCAACGGGGCTGCAGGAGCGACGGCAGCGGTGTGGCTGCCGAGCGGGAGACAGAGGAGACACTGAGCGAGGACGCCGTGCGGGCAAGATTGTACGAACCAATAAAGGACAACGGAGACAGACCCGGTGCAAGAGTCCTTTATTACATATATATGGCGACTTCATGTCTCTGTTACTCCTTTGTGCCTGTGTTACTTCTTCATGTAAATACGGCTCCTGCACGTCTGCACTGCTACTTCATGTCTATACTGCCCCTTCAAGTATGTTCTGCTGCTTCATACCCGTTCTGCTGCTTGCCCGTGTCGTGGCTGCTTAGCCCCCTCTATCCGGCCAAACAGAAAGTGATTGTGCATTAAGTGGCTGTGTACATGGCTTCAAGGTGCACATAGCCTGGCACAAGCTTCGTGGTGACGTCACCACCACTTAGTGGCCAATGGCGGTTGTTGTTGTGTACATGGCTACACGACCGACCCAATGCAGCATTGCCTGCCAGAGGATCTCGCTCATGGGACTGTTTCCAAATATTTAAAACATCTGTGAGTTCATAAAGTCTAGTTTAGTTAACCCCAGGATCGATCGTAAGCAGGCCAGCCTGAATGTTTCCAACCAGCGCAGAATAGAGAAGAGAGTGCATAACTGGGGCCAAGAACACCTGGAGCTTTGTATGGCACTATATGCAAGGTAGTTGCCACAGCGTTGTGTAGCTAATGAAAAGAGAATTCTGCTACATTTATTCAGTCAGACCTTCGCTACTAAACTGGAGTTAGCCATAAGCACACTGCCCAGGTATGGAAACTTCTCCACTATCTCCTCAATTTCACTATCACTCATGGGTAATTGACTGGGTGGAGTATTTGATGATACAGAATACCCAGGCAGGTACTATGTTTTTGTGAAACTGATGTTAAGGCTTCATCTCTTAGTGGCATGCTCCAGGTTCAGCTATTTCATGTCTATACTGCCCTTTATGTCTGCACTGCTGCTTGATATGTGTTCTACTTTTCATCTGTGCTATCCCTTCATGTCTGTACTGCTGCTTGTACTGCTCTGCTCTCTCCCGTGTTCATCTCTCTCATTGTGCCCTTCTTTGTAATGGAATAAAACAAAGATGATACTCAGTGTTGTGTAGATATGTCTGAGGCAATAACTGGGTTATTACAGGGCTAGTAAAACACAAGACAATGCCTGGGTTATTACTGCGCTAGTTCACACACTAGCACCAGGCGGCTGTATGGACACACCTTAGAAAATCCATGGGTTATCACTGGGCGAGTATACAGACAAGCATCGGGCTGCTGTGTGGACATGACAAAGACAATCCCTGGTGTATCACTGGGCTATGACACACACTAGCACCGCAATGCTGTGCGAGTAGCTACTCAACATATGCACTGCTTGTGTCGAGGCCAATACCAGTCAGCAGTAGCCATCTTGGGAAAGTAGGAGACATTCTGTCTACAGGAAAGCCACCCACACAGATTCCTACTTGAAACCGGATTCCCACCACCACCCATCTCAAAAGAATTCTCTCATCAAAACGCTATACCACAGAGCCCATGGCATTTCTGACCAACACCACCTGACCGGTGAATTGAGACATGTACATCGGGCCCTCAGGATGAACGGATACTCTGACCGTACTATCCGCCAAGCGGTTTCTCCCACCACACAGAAGAAACAGCCACATGAAACTCCGACCAAAACTATCACGTTACCATACATAGCAGGTGTAACCAAAAAGATCTCTAAAATTCTAAACAAACATAAGATCCAAGTCCAATTCAGTACAGTGCATAAAATCCGTGATCTGATTCCATCTGTGAAGGATGTCGTTCCTGACTTACAGTATCCTGGAGTCTACAAATTGAGTTGCATTTGTGGTGATTGCTACATTGGAGAAACAAAACGTCATGTTGCTGATCGTGTCCGTGAGCACAAGTCAGATCTGAAACACGGCAGAACTGATTCTTCGGCCGTTGCCGATCATTGCTACAACTCGGCGGGCTCTCATGAAATTGTCTTTTCCGAGACCAAGGTTCTCTGCAAACCTCCCGGCTACCATCAAAGGTTTGTACACGAAGCCATACAAATATACAAACACAGACATAATTTCAACCGTGATGAGGGGTACAAACTTAGTAATCATTGGAAAGATGTTATCAACCACGCAAAAAAGACTTAATTACACTTTTTTGGACCATCTTATCTGACAGGCACTATCTTACTTTACTTTACCGAGTGTTAACATCCCCAGTATTTAACAGTACTCTCTTCATTGTTCAGCCAGAATTGGTATAAACATGGGCATTTTCGTTCTTTTTTTCTATCATGTGTATCAGGCCTCCCCCTCTCTGTCTAATGCGTTGGCGTTGTGCAACACCAACAGCACCCATGCCATCGTGCATTCTTTGGCCCCGCCCCTCCTCCCCCTCCCGTTGCGTTGTGCAACACCAACAGCGTCCACGCCGACGTGCAGTCTTTTGCCCCCCCCCCTCCCCCTCCCGATGCGTTCCATTCATTGGCTACCACATTCTGATGAGCCCCCCCCTCTCCTCCCCCTCAACTTGCCTTTTTAAGGGATTACATCTTGAATCATTGCCTCACTTGATGCAGCTAATCCGGCTGTGACGGTCCCACCTGATGACGGAGACTTGTGTTGCCTCCGAAACGTCGTGATTTTTTATTTTTATTTTATTTTTATTTTTATGTTTTACCTACGTGACTTAACCGAAAAAAACCTAAGAATATGAATCTTTGCAGTCACGAAAGCTTCAAATCTAGAATTAGTTATAGGCTCCTACCCAGATCAGCACCTGACTAAACTTGTCCAGTACTCGATTCAGAAGCAGAATTGAGCTTCTGCCCATGCTGCTGTCGAGCTGCTATTGAGTCAATGCATCAGATAGAAGAAGTGTAACGACATAAATGAGCCGATATATGGCGACAGTGGGTGTACTATACATAGGGGCTCACTATAGGGCAGATTTCCGGATGTCACAAAGGTCGGCTCAGGACATGACAGTCTGAGTGAACCCGTGAGAGCACGTGACCGGACGAGGGGGCACGGGGGCCCCCAGAAAGGGGTGAGCGGGCCACGTGATGTGGACCCAGAGCCTCCGCGAAGGATCGAGAAGGGGGTCATGTCTAGGGGCGGAGCCCGGTCACATCACAGGAGATATAAGCCGAGTCCCGAGAGGGAGCGGGGCTGTTCGATCCGGGAATGAAGCCACCTTCTTCGATCCTCGCTCTTCAGTCTCCGTACACGACGATCCGACGGTGTGTCGGCTGTTCTGGTTCAACCATATAGAGATGCCGTTCAAGTGGTTAGGTGGTTAGAAATGGTGGCCACCACCTTACGTAGTTAACCCATAATGTACATAGTTACCCGAAATGTACATAGTTAACCTTGGAACGTTGAGCAGTGTTGGTTGTGTTTGTGAATAAATGTGTTGCCTCCAAGTCTTGGTGTGCGCCTGATTAGAACCCACTACAGAAGTACTAAAGCTAGTACCTGGAACAATATGCAGCTAGTATATGGCTATGAGTCTCCCCAAGTCCCCCACCAATGCTCCAAAATTAGATTTAAAACCAATCTCTGCCTTAGATATCACTGACACGCGAACTACATTAAAAACCTCATTCTTGGATGGTGCTGATCATCTTCCTGTCTTTGCCCTGCATGTGTGGATAACCACATTTCTGAACTCATCTCCCATAAAGCACTGATGATCCAAATATTCGAAGAGCTACGAAAAATACAAATTACTGATTTGATCCAAAATAATAACTTATCTACCCCAAGCAATCAGCCTATAGAGAAAAGGTCACCACAACATCAGTGGTGCTAGACACTCTTGATCTTATCTTCAACAGCCTGGATAATAATAAACACCTCTGTGTCATCCTTTTTCTTGACTTTTCTAAAGCATTTGGTACAGGTGACACATTATTACATTGTAAACTTGTTTAAGAGCTACCTCTCAGGCCACACAAGTAATCTCAATAAACAGCCTTTCCTCGAACAAAACCCCTGTCACCAAAGGTGTCCCTCAGGGCTCCATACTCGGTGCTCTCAACAATTTAGGAGACTCACTGATCCATTCCAACCTAAATCTGTTTTCTGATGACACTGCTGTGGTGGTGTATAGCAAATCTGAGGATTAGCTGTTTACTAAGCTGCAACAATCTTTGACTTTCGCCAAATGCAACTAAATGATCTAAAACTTTTTTTCTGAATGACAGCAAGACAAAACTTATAGTGCTCTCTTGAAAATAATGAATTGAACCCCCTCCCCACTACCACATTTATGGCGTATGACTCTCCACAAATTGAACTTGTTGATTAGTTTAAATATCGAGGTGTCATTCTTATTCACAAGCTATTTTTCTCTGTACATGTTGATCATGTTTGGAAAAAAATAAAGAAAAAAATTGCCTTCCTGTACGTAAATAAACTTTGCATTCAAGCCTGACTACAATTGGATATTGTTAGAGTTACTATACTTTCCATATTGAACGACTGTGATGTTATTTACAGACTTGGCATAGGCACAGCGCTAAAAAAACGTTGGTCCATTGTACCACATACACTCGCATACACACTCATTCTCTCACTCTCACACACTCTCACCGGCACACTTTCTCACACCAACTTAATCAAACATTACCACACTCTCTCAAACTCGAACTCTCTCACTCGCAGACTCAGGCTCACCCCCCTGTTGTATGTGTTGGGTTATGAAATTTTGATGAAAATAATAAAAATTAATAATTTTCCGAAAAATGCGCAAATCGCATTAATTATGATAGTGTGTGTATTAATATGCATAAATTATGATAATGTATGTAATGATATGCATAAATTATGATAATCGCGGATATAATCGTAGGAATTTATGCGGATGCTTGCGATTATGTTAATGTGTGCAGTTGTGATAATTAGGCTTAGCTTCGTTTATCCAGAGTTAAATCAATCAGGATAACACGATTATCATCGATTAAACATTTGCTGATTATCTTAGTGTGTTTGTTATTTTTAGGTCTCCATTTTCATATCTCATCGCAGGTAACAGCTCTTATGAATAAGACAGTTTTGCATGGACTTGGAAAGAAGCACTCGAACAGTTGGTGTTAAGCAATTTTAATTCTAAACAAGCACATGACACTCTCTTATGCGAAAGCAGGTATACGTCAATAAATTCATGGGCAAGATTATGCGATTACGAAAATGAATGACTAAAAATACTTCTTCATTGGCATGATTATGCAGTTAACGAAAATGAATGACTAAAACATTTCTTATTCATGTAACTCGACGGCAGCACTGCTTTGCACGATCAGTTGATATTGAACGCACCACCTCGAAATGGCAACCCTTTTTGAAACACAAAGATAACTTTTTGAAAGTCTTATTCGTGTGCGTGTTGTGTGTGCGTTGTCCCCTTGTAAAATTAATTTTTAAAAAAAATTTTGAGCCGGGAGTTGTGTCGTTAGCTTGTGGGGTGGGGGAGGGATTATACAAACAGCGGCCAGAGAGGTTCTCTCTGGCTTGGGCGTGGCCGCAGCGAGCCCGTGCTGCTCCCTCTCTCCACTGCTGGATTGAGCGGCGTTGGCACGATGTTCCTTGAAGAAACTTGCTTGCTTGGCGCTTGATGGTTCCGGGGGCTTGGTGCTGCTCGTGCGCTCTCTCTCTCTACTGCTAGATGACGAGTTGGCACGATGCTGTCCTTGAAGATGCTCGGTCGCTCGTGTCGCTCGGTGGCGCTGGGTGGCGCTCGCGCTCTCTTGGTGGCAGCCCCCGGCTTCTCCACTGCTCGATTGATTGTTGAGTCGGCACGATGCTCGCCGTCGCTCTGGACGTCTTGTGTGTTCACACTGGTCGTTGGTCGGTGTGCCCTCAGGCACACGGCGCATTCGATGGCGCTGTCCTCTCCCTCACAGCCGTTTGACCAGGCTTTCTCCACTGCTTCGCGCTCTCTGCTTTGCTCGCTTGGTCGACGCTTGGCGATCTCCGCCCTTTTACAGGTTGATTGCTTGTCGTCACTCGTCACTCTCTCTGCTCCGTGCTTCCCTTGTTCGTGCAGCTGCCAGCTTCACTCGCACTTAACTTCGTTCTGCGAGAAGCGACACCTGCTATCGGCATCGGTGTTTCGTTTCCTCACGACGCTCCGCCAGCCGGAGCACGGCTGAAACCCAGCCCCGACCCAGGTTGAACTCAGACTTCTGCGACTCGAACGACCCCTCCTCGTTCCATCTCTCCTCGAGGCACGATTTGCCCCAGCTCTCTTGCGAGCCCTGTCGCAACGCTGCGTCGCAAGCCGAGTTGCGAGACTGAGCACGACTCGACCCAGACTGCTCTCAGGCTGCCACTTTAACGATGTCTCGTCGTCCCATCTCTTCTCGAGGCACGACTGCCACAGCTCCCTTGCGTGCCCCGTCGCAACGCTGAGCTCGACTCGGACTGACTGTGTTGTGTGCTGTGCCTAACTCAAAACGTGACTCCCCTCTCCTCTCTCCGCGTCTCTTGCGAGAGAAAACAAACAACAAAACAGATGTCTTTGGAATGTCAGGCACCAGATTCCCCCCTGTGACCTTTTTGCTCCCTCCTTGCTTGCCCTGCGTGGGTCATTCTGAGGTCAGACACCGCTGGAAGACAAAGGTGGTCGAGGAGATGTATGCGATACATTTATGTGGTCCTATGTGTTACATTTATTCTTGAATTATATTTTATGAGTTCCTTCGGTCTTAGTATCGTGGTTATCATTCGTCTATGTTTAATGAATATTCGTAATGGTCCTCGTCACATTATTATTTTGGGGCTTCGCCAAGTTTAGTTCTCCAGAGATTGGTGTTTATTCTGAGTTATATTTTAATGTCCTGAGGTTAAATGTAACTATGTTTCCACTAATGGCTTTCTGGAATTCGTACTCTTTAGTTTTTCGGAAGGTCGTGTAGATAGGAAACATATAATTCTAAATAATATGTATGCGGTGAATACGAGTAATATAAGATAATTGCTAATAAAAAAAGCCTATGGTTTGTTGGTTAATTCTCTTTGTTAAGTTTCTACTTTTCGGTTAGGAAAACGTTAAGAAAACGCGAGTGGCAACCGTTATTTACTCTGCACCTTATCTGTACCTCTCCAGATGTCTTGGGAGGTTAGTACATACATCTTTTTGTCCATCTGGATGTCCATGACCTCTTTGTGACCGACTTCTTACCAGTTTAATGGCCGTTTCACGGATTCCTGATGTGCTTGTAGTGGGTTGTTTTCATTATTTAATTAAAAAAGTATATATAGATATAAAACATTTTTTTTAAATTATTCTTAATATTAATAACGGAAAACAGGGCATAGATACAACACCCCCCCCCCCCCGCGTGACTCACAAAGCGCAGCACGAGGCCCTGGCAGGCGTGGTGCTTGAGCAGGCTCAGCAGGAACTTGAGGCCTCCACAGTCCACAAATGTCTTCTCTGCAATCAGAGAGAGAGAAAATAATCACTCAGAAATCTCGACACTCAACCCAATACATGAACTACAATACCCATACACGCACCACGGTACTCATACATGTGTAGCGCCGTAGATGGGTCACACGTACCTGCAGTAGTGGACAGGGCCCATCAAGGGCGGCGGTACCTCGTACCAGCAGGGAGTCGCTGCATTGCCCAACCCAAAAGCAGGAGGGGCTGCGGGGTGTTCTGGGATCCCCCACTGCCCCCTCCCAACGGGAGGGGTCTGCGAGGTGTTCCAGGATCCCCCGGGACCCCGCCCCTTCGTGGGGAAGGTGTATTAAAGCGGACCTCTCCAGAGGTTCGGGGCCAATCCAAGACAGAAGCCAAAAGACCAGCCAGCCTAAGACTCTGGGACCCCTAGCCCCGCTGTCCTTGTAAGGGCCGAGGCTCTGTGTGGGCTAGTGGCAAGACCCTAGGACTCCTGGCCTGACGTCCTTGTAAGGGCCAGGTCCGAGGAAGCCAGTGGTTGAGACCCATACCTTGGCTGGGTCGGGTCCCCTAGGTAATTCATAGCCGGAAGACCTGAGAGCATAGCCGGTGTCAGGCACGTTAGACGTAGGCTGTGTTCCTAGTCTGTATACGAAGGTCGCCTCTACAAGTGTCTCCAGAACTCACTACACATGCACCACGATACCACTACACACACCACGATACCACTACACACACCACGATACCCCACAATACCCCTACACAGACCATGATACCCTTACACGCATTACAACATAGACAGTCCCTGGGTTACGGAAGGGTTGGGTTCCTGAGATCGATCCGTATGTCAGAAACTGATAAATATCCCCCCAAAATGAACGATAAAATCCCATAGCCGGAAATCGTTATAAATTATGAATAATTGTATTGCTAGACGAGGAAGAAGGATAGGAGACAAGCATTACAATTGTAGTGACATAGAATTGGTCATGAAGCAGCATAGCGCTGGCTGCTGGCAGGTAAGGGGATCTGCAGATTGTAGTAGCCCTGACTGACAGCAGGCCACGTGATAGACCCAAGAGGGATCTAGGGGAAAGGTTACGGAAGGGACATGTCGAGAGCTCGCTCGTAGGTTCTAGAAGGGGGGTGTGGCCGGGGTGGAGCGTGGCTACGCTGAGAGTATAAGAAGGGCCTCAAAAGGGGACCTCGGGGCTGTAGTTTGGAGTGGGATTCCTGTCGTTGCTGCTGAAGATCATCACCATCAATGCTGTCGTCTCGCCGCCTTCGTCGCTGTCATCCTCACTTGATAAATTACGCTACTAGGTCATAGTTGACGGTCTTAGTATAGCACCATCAAGTCAGATGGCTAGTGTTGTGTGTAGGATAGCAACCAGTGTGGAGTTGCGTATAAGCGAGTGGCAGCAGAGTGTGTAACCATATAGGGTGTGTATTGTATAAAGTCTGAGGTGTTAATTAAATAACTGCCTCCAAGAACGTATGTCTCCAAGTCAGTCACTACATGATCATCGGGGTCAACATCAGCAGTCATAGGTTCTAAAGGCAGGGCTGTAGAGGGAGCTGCAGCCAGCCCTGCGTTTTAGCGTCACTCTGCGGTATTCATCCCCTGACTCACCGCACTGGACGACTTGCGCTTACGTAACTAACGCAAACATTTCCGCAAGTTGAAATGTTTTTTTTACATTATTTATGGGAACATTTCCATAAGGTCAGATTTCCGTAAGTCTGATCTTCCGCAACCTGGGGACTGTCTGTACTCCTATATACAACAATCGTCATTCACCACTCAGTGGCGATGACGTCACCTCGGCGCCTGCACAAGGCCATGTGCTCGTTAAGTATGCCCACTGGCAAAAGGTCACGGGACAGTCCCAAGTACCATGGGTTTACTGACTGAGATAACTGGCCGATAGATCACCTGTGCCCGCTACTGTGTCAACTTGTTTTGTTTTAGCTGCGAGAACCTCCACTCATTGTTGTGAGCGTTGCTCATCTGCCCTCCGTTGATGCTGAAGGGTGTGTTGTATATATGAGCCTTTTTCCAAAAGTAATATTAATAATAATTCGGCCAATATATATATTTTTTTTAAATAATAAATAATGGAACCAAAACATTTAACACCGCAGCACACACACAAGCACCAAGCATCTGGAGGTCGTAAAATGCCATTAAATAATAAACCCGGGGCAAAGGAAGGAGCCAGTCATCAAATCAGAACACCCCCCCCCCCCCGCCGGACGAAGGATAACGAAACAGACGTTTTTTTTTCGTTTGTTAACTTTTTCTCATGTTTCTTCTAACAACGGTAAAAGTTAAAACTTAGCGACAAAGATTAAATGAACATTATAAACCCACACACTCACTCCAATTAAGAACCAGGCTACAATCTATATCAGTGGATTATTATTTCTCATTCATTATTTTCATACTAATGTAATTTATTTTTATCTTTATCTACGCGACCTGACCAAAACGTCAAAGAAGAGTTCTGGCAGTCAGGGATGTTCTTAAGCCAAAACGAATTCTCTAACCTCGGGATATCAGATAATAATAATAACTCGAGAACAAACAGCACAAACCCAGGATACAGGCGGTGGAACGAAGGTTAGTAAACCCTATGAAAATACGTGGTAATAAAAATGCTAAATCACAAATCTTCAATAAACACAAACCAAATATTAATTATGAAGTATTAGACCAAGGGTCATCCAGAAGAATAAGGGCGAAATAAGTCAATCATACCTAACCAAGATGTAATGTATTCCATAGGAAAAGAGCCTCCCAACCGCCTTTGTCTTCCCGCCGCACGTGATAGCAAGATTTGCACACACAGGCAAAGAAGGTCACACCCACCGCGACGGAAGGAGGGGAGCGGGGAAGAAAGGGAACCCCCTCCCCCCCCAGGTTAATTATTGCAGGGGCTGAAAGGACACACGTGGAGGCAATCTGGGAAAGCCGCTTCCATTGATGAACTTATATTACCTCAATAAAATCAACACACACACACGGACACACATACCACTTCCCCTCCCCACAGCAAGCGACATCGAAGGAAATTCGGGTCCTTTGTGAGAAGGGAAAGAGAGAGGGGAGGGATTATACATTTCTAAGTACGAACACGATTCACAAATCGTCAGTCTTGCTCAGTCTTGCGAGGGAGTATCGCGAGGGAGCTGGGGCAGAAGCTTGCCAGCAGGCACCGACATCAACCATGGGTGTCGTGTCTCGCAGAGAGAAGGGACGAGGTGTTGTTAAGAGCTGAGTTCGGCATGAGCCGACAGAGTTGCGCTGACGAGCAATCAGCCGAGAGAAAGGGCGGAGAGCGTCAAGCATCGACCAAGCGAGCATGGCACAGGACCAGCTCCATCAGACATTGGTGCCGGTCACCAGCGAACGAGAGCATCGAGAATCGCCAGAGAGAGAACGGAGCAGTGAGCAGCGCCACCGAGCGCCACCGAGCAAAGGGTGTCAGCTGCCAGCGGTCAAGTGGCGAGCGTTGTGTCGACCCGTCATCCAGCAGGGAAATGAGCCTGACCGGCTGCCAGTGAGGAAGAGGAGAGCGCCATCGAATGCACCGTGTGTTCGACTACACACCGACCTGCACCAGCTGGGAACCAAGACATCCAGCAGCGGACGAGCTGTGCGCGCGATCTGACGACTGAATCATCGCGCACCACCGATGGCGAGCACCGTGCCGACGCAGCTCATCTAGCAGCGGAGAGAGAGCCGGCGGCTAACTGCAGATCCGCCCGCGCGAGGGAGAAAAGCCACTGTTTGTATGCCCTTCCCCCACCCTCACAAGCTCACGACACAACTCCCGGCCTCTGCTTAAAACAAAGAATGTATCAAAGGGGACAATCACACACACCCACACATGAACCATTAACTGGTCGTGAAGGCATCGCTGCTCATGGAGTGATAAGAATACGGTCGTTTATAAGTACATTAGTCGTTATTTTTTTGTTAAAAAAATTTTTATCACCTAAAATTACCAATAGATGCATCGATGCAAACTAAACTTTTGAAACCTTCGTTACGAATCTACACGCTCACAGGGAGAATATTGTGTTAAACCTTTCTTTTGAACACCAAATCTTGCCCACAAATTAATTGAAGCTTAGCCACCGCCGCACACCATTGTCTCAAAACATTTCGTTAATTATATAATCTTGCCGATGAATCTATTGACGTGTACTTTTACCTTTGGGATATAATAATTAGCTATTTATTGCCTGTCGTATGAATATCGTCGCATGCATGTTTTAAGGACTTTTCCTATCGCCGTATATGCTCACGTACTTGGAGGAATTAATCAATTGTTTGGTTGCCCAGTGAAACAACGCAATCATTGATGGTTAAATGTACTGCTCAATGAGGGAAAGTTTCCCGATGATACTGTGGATAATTCCAAGCATGAGAGTTCGCATATTAGAGTGTTATGTTTTTGTTTAGAATTAAAATTGTTTAACACAGAAGAGTCTAAGTGCTTCCTTCCTGAGTTCATGCATAACAATCTTATTCATAAGAACTGTATCCTGCGTTGAAATTTGAATTTGGAGACCTGGCATAAACACACAAAGATATAATCAGTAGATGTTGAAGCAAGAAGAATAATTGCATTATCCCGATTGATAATACGACCCTAGACAATGAAGCGAAGCCTAATTATCATAACTGCCTACATAAGCATAATCACATACATTCGCATAAATTAATACTATTATCTCAGTATTTAGCATAATTTATGCACATAATTTTATAATTTGGCATGATTCCCGATTATTGCGCATTTTTTCAATCTTCATTTCATTTGTATTATTTTTATAAATTATAATAAACCCGACATATACAACAACTGCCCAGTAGCATCCTTAACGAGCCTCCTCCACAGAGGCCGATCTTGACACTGCTGGTACCAGTCATCGCTAAGCCCACCCAGCTCCACATCCTCTTGTACCACATCACTCCATCTCTTCTCTAGCCCGTGCCATGCCCAATTAGCCCCCTATATCCGGCTGATCAAAAGCTGTTTAGGAATGCGGTGGCTGGGCATGCGGGCTACATGAAACAGCCAACGCAGCCTTGCTGGAGGAGCTCACCGATGGGACTTTGTCCAGATCTTTCAAGGATATGTGAGTTCCACACCCAATCCAGCCTGATTAAACCCAGGATGGATCGTAAGCTAGCCAGCCTAAATGTTTCTAACTGGCGAAGATGTTCCATTAGGGGGGTCCATGTTTTGCAAGCATAGATAAGGGAGGGCATGACCATGGCTGAGAAGACCCCAAGCTTTGTGTGGAGCGACAGACCAGGTAGCTTCCACACAGTGTTAAAGCCGATGAAAAGATAAAGCCATGGACTGATTCGGAGTGATACCACTGCTGTCAAACCAGAGCTGGTCATGAGCACACTGCCCATGTATAGAAAACTCTCCACTTACACCACAACTGCTCCATCACCAATGAGTTGAGGGGGTGGAGTGTTTGATGGCACAAACTACCCAGGCAGGTACTTGGTTTTGGTGAGGCTAATGGTAATACCCCACCTCTTAGTGGCACATTCCAGGTTCAGCAGCAGCACCTCTAACTCCTCCTCTGAATGAGCACCAATCACCAGCTCATCAGCATACATAACATGGCGGACCAATAGCGTGCCATCCAATGACCACACCCAGGCATGCATCAGTCTCCCATTGTATCTCTACCAGATGGAGATTCCTCCGGTACAGCCATAGAAGGCGTCATGAACTATGTGGTCGAAAAATATGTTAAATAATGTGGGACCAGGAAGACATCACTGTCACACCCCAAGGTGAACAGGGAATGGCTCTGAGTCCGGACCACGTAGTTTTACCTAGGCCTGCCCACCATCATGAAGGCTCTTAATGATTATGAGCAGAGAGTCAGGGACCAGAGCCCAGGTCTTTTGATGGTATGATAAACCTTGACTAGGTAAAAAAAAGCAGAGATGTAGGTCCTTTTGTAATTCCCTACACCTCTGCTGTAGCAGGCGGACAGAAAATATGGCATCTGTGCAAGACCGCCTTGGCCTGAAACCACATTGGGGCAACTGCAAGCCTCTCCTCAGCGTGCCTGGCAAGATGATGCTGAATAATCCTTGCCAGGACCTTTCCTGGCAATGTGAGGATGGCGATGCCCCTGTAGTTGTTAATCTGTGCAGTCCTCCTTAGTAAAAAAGGGGGACCACTAGGGCATCCTTACAATCGTGTGGAACCCATCCAGTGGTTATCATGTCATTTAGGGCAGTCTGTGAGATCATCTCTGACCGGTGCTTTTCCTGGTCTCAGACTCTGGATTGACGTCCGTACTTCCTCAAGAGATGGTAATTCAGCCAGCCAATCACACACACTAATACACACACACAATATCCATAAATGCACCACGATATTCCGACACACACCACGATACCCATACAAAATAAAATACTCCTATATACACGAACATACACATGATACCGCTACACACACCACGATACTCCCACACATGCAGCGCTACCACTAAACACACCACAATACTAGAAACAACAACCAGCATTTTCCACGAAGCAGCGGTGACAACACCATAGCGCTTGTGCCAGGCTAGGTGCACCTTGAGGCCACATGAAGTGTGGAAGGTTCAGTGGCTTGAGGTCAAGGGACAGACCAAATTATCATGGATTGACTCACCGAGATAACCGACAGATGCCCTATCTGTGCTCCCCACTGTGCCTACTGGCTGCGTTTTTAGTGGAGTGCCAGGTGGCTCGTTGTTGTGAGTGTCGACTTCCTCCAACTGAGCAGTAGCATCCTTCATGAGCCTCCTCCACAGATGCCTATCTTTGACATCAGCAAGTCCAATCAGCTCCACATCCTTCTGTATCTCATCAGCCCAACTCCTCTGCAGCCCATGCCATGCTCATTTAGCCCCCTCTATCCAGCCAAATAGAAACTGCTTGCACATGCACTGGCTGCACATGAAGGTTACACGACCCAGCCAATGTAGCCTCACCTGCCAGAGGATTTCACTTATTATGTCTAGATATTTCAAACATCTGTGAGCTCCTCACAAGATCCAGTATGGTTCAACCCAGGATTGACCCTAAGCAGGCCAGCCTGAATGTTTAAAACCAGTGCAGATGTTCCTTCAAAGGGGCCTACGTTTTCCAAGTGTAGTGGCATAGAATAATATTCATGTAGCAGCAGCGCGCTGGCTGCTGGCAGGGAAGGATATCTCCAGCTTCGGCAGCCTTAACGTCAGCATGCCAGGTTATACACCAGAGGGGGATCTAGGGGAAAAGTCACAGAAGGGGCGCATCAAGAACCCGCTGGTAGGTTGTACAAAGGGAGCGTGGCCGGGGGCGGAGCCAGGCTATGCTGATAGGAAAGAAGGGCCCCTGTAGGGGACCTCGTGGCTGTCGTATGGAGTGGGATCCCCATCATGCTGCTGAAGTCTTCACCATTCTTCTCGTCGTTTTCCACCATTCTTCTCGTTGTCTTCACCATCCTTCTTGTCGTCGTCTCCATCTTCCCCATCTTGGGGCATCACCAGTCAGGCAGCCTACCAACTGTCCTGACTGAGTAACGTCGCCGACCATAGACAGACTTATTGTAGAGTGTTAACCCCGATGGTGCTTGTTAATAAAGTAGTAACTCCAACTCTTAGTGTCTCCGAGTTAGTCACCACACAAGCAGAGAGAAGGCAGTGCATAACTATGGCGAAGACCTGGATCTTTTTATGGAGCGATACGCAAGGTTGCTTCCAAACAGCATAATGCAACTGATGAAAAAATGCCACTTGATTGATCTGGAGTGAGACCTCTTTCAAACTGGAGCTGGCCATAAGTACATTGCCCAGGTATGGAAACTTCTCTACTTTCTCCACAACTGTATGTATGTTGAACTTCTTTCCCACCGTATGTAGCCAACCATGCTAATGCTACATGACATAAGATACCCAGGCAAGTACTTTGTTTTTGTGGAGTTGATGGTAAGGCCTCATTTCTTAGGGGGATGTTCCACGTTCAGTCGTAGAGTCTCCAACTCATTCTCAGAATGATCAGCAATTACCAGATCATCAGCATACATAACATGGATGACTAATAGAGATTCCCTTCCCTCACCCAGGCATCGAAGAGCCTTCTATTGTGCCCGTACTAGATGGTGTGGTGTGAGGGTGACAGTGTTTAAATGGCATGAGTTATGTACAGAAGTGGTTATGTATAGAATTTCTATGATCAATTAAGTGTCTCGTTGCTTTCTATCGTAAGGCATAATACAATCATGTTCCTTGGAGATTTGAATATCATTACGGGCATCAACCACAGTGGCTTTGAATATGCCAAATGGCCTTTTGGCCCCGGAATTCTGAATAACAACACTGCTAGACTTCTGTCCGTCTGCTCATCTGAGGGTCTTACTATTGTCGGCTCATGGTATCATTGACTGAACATCCATATACAAACTTGGATCTCAAAGGATAGTCACACAACTAATAAAATAGACCATATCCTGAACAAGTACAGAGCCATCTTTAAGTCATACCGGGTTTTCCGTGGAGCAGAGGCACCTGTTAACACTGAACACCGCTTGATTGTCGCACAATTTTCAGCAAGCCATCATGAAGCTTAAAAACAGCAAAGCAGGCTAGATGGTATTTCTCCAGGACTGTTGAAATGTGCTCTGCATCGGTTCTGCATCAAGATCTGGATGTCTGGCAAGATACCTGCTAATTAGAGAGATAGTATAATTATTCATATTCTTAGGTTTTTTCGGTAAAGTCACGTAGGTTAAAAATTTAAATTAATAAAATAAAAATAAAAAAGTAAAATAAAATAAAAATCACGACGTTTCGGAGGCAACACAAGCCTCCGTCTTCAGGTGGAACCGTCACAGCACGATAGCTGTATCTTGATATCTTGATACAGCTATCGTGCTGTGACGGTTCCACCTGAAGACAGAGGCTTGTGTTGCCTCCGAAACGTCGTGATTTTTATTTTATTTTTATTTTACTTTTATTAATTTTAATTTTTTACCTACGTGACTTTACCGAAAAAATCCTTGCAGTCACGAAAGCTTCAAATCTAGAAGACAGTATAATTGTTTTTACGTACAAAGGATCCTTTACGGCATGCTGCAATTATAGACCTCTATCACTACTTTCAGTGCTGGGAAAGGTTTTTGCACACGTAATTCTAGGCATGCTGAAACCACTCCTGACAAAACACCATCACCCATAGCAATCAGGATTCACAGCCAGTTGATCTACGATGGATGCTGTACTCCACCTACTTGCATAATTGCACCCTGAGTTTGACCACCCATTGCGTGTCGCTTACATTGATTTGAAGGCAGTTTTTGACTCTGTGGATCTATTCGCTCTCTGGTCTGCCTTCCGAGGAATTGGGGTCACCAGCATCCTGATGGACCTTGTGAAAATAGGCAAAAGTGCAAGGGTTCGTGTTGGGTCCAGACATTTGCTAACATTTTGAGACCACATCTGGGATACGTCAAGGATGTGTCCTCACAACGGTGCTTGTCTGTTGGGCGTTGACTGGATCTTTGAAAACGAGACCCATGATCTTGGATTCAGAATTTGCCGGCACCACTTACCTGACCTCAACTACGCTGATGATGCAGCCTTGTTTGTTGAGAAGTCTGCACCAAGTATTAGTTACTGTATTAACCCATGAAAGATATAGGAGCCTCACCCAGGTGATGCAAGGAACTGCAGGACTCTGCTGCATCAGCTGCTCTGGAGTGGCTCTGTCGAGGTGTGGAGCCCTCCCACTGGTAGCAGTCTCACCCTCTCCTCTATGAAAAAGTCACGTGCTCACTATGCGAGCCTAACCTGTACAAAGCATGCCAAGTGAATCCCTCACACTTGTTGCGATCTCACCCTCTCCTCTATAACCAAGTTACATGCTCACTATGTGAGAATCACCGATATAGACATTACTCACACACACGACTGTGAATATATTGTACATATAATTATTGAAGTGCATTACATTCATATGCTGTAATCAGTAACCATGTCATACCCAACAGCACACTGAGTCTGCTCGCTGTGAGTTTGCACAAATAAAGATTCCTCAGCATGGACACATTTTCCACGGACTGAATCAAGGCGTTAGATTGGTGATACAGGAACCTGCTGGATCTGCAGAGACACGTGACTCAGAGGAAGGCACTCACCAGGATCTGAGCTTTTAATGTAAGCCAGCACGTTTTTTGTGCCCCACTCCATGGGTCTCCATAGAGAATCCGGGACGTTGGAGGCATCCGGGGAGACAGACGTCAGCAACTTCATGAACAGCTCTGTGAGACAATGCGACGTATCAAACAACACCCTTCATAGATGGTAAAATATTGTTATTTCAATAGCATATTTTGTTGTGATTAACATATGATATGTCTATAAACATTCCGTCATGTAAAATTTAAGCCCCCACATCACTAAACGTTTTATTATTTAGCTGTTTGTTATGACATTTTAGATTGTGAAAATAAGCAGATGCAATAGCAGCATAAACCTGCCTTATAGTAAAAGTGTGCAAAGAAGCATCAAGAGATGTACACTGATAATTATAATTGCACTGAGATAAAAAAAACAGGAACACATGAATAAAATAAAATTCACAGGTTATACTCTTTGGGTCTTTTGGTAAAGTCACGTAGATAGAAAAATAATGAGAAAATAATATCTACGTGACTTTACCGAAAGACCCAAAGAGTATGAATTCCGGCAGTCACGAAAGCTTTAAGTCAAGATTCACAGGTTAATGACATCCTGGAAATTTCTAAGAAAATTAATTCAGGTTAGTAAGAAGATCGTCGTTTGAGGGACGAAAGCCCTTGGTCAAGAATAATGATGGCTTGGCAGCCAAGAAATGGAATGCATCTGAGAAGATGCATGATAGGGCAAGGCTTTACAAAGGAAGACATGGTTCACAGAAGAACATGGTAATTCACACAGAAATAAGATTCCACCCAGGAAGATAAAATTCCACACAAGTCTTCCTGTGTGAACGCTTGTCTGCATGTTTCACAAGGATGTATGAAGGAAAGAAGTCAAGAAGACAAGGGTTCCACCAAGAACGCATGGATTTACACAGAAAAAATAAGGTTTATGCATGAAGCTATGGGCTGTAATTCGTAATTGAATGAATGCACGAATGACTAACCCAACAATTTAATAATTTAGTGTTTATTAAATAAATAAAGGTTGAATGAATGGTGAATTCTATTCTATTTTTGAGTTCAGCAATAGGTTCAGCAGTTGAATGTTAATAATGAATTAATACACACTACATACAAGTGTAATGCGAGCGTAATTGGCCTCGCGGGATGTGACGTAATAGGTGGGGGGAGTTAGGGTCACGTGGGGGAGACGGAGAGCTTTTAAGGAAAGGAACCGGAAGGGCTCGGGGGAGAGTGGTGAGTGAAGAGTGGAGAGAGGCCACGCAGGGCAGGAGTGGGAAGGTGGCGTGGTCGTCACCAGGCGGGACTCGGCACCGTAGGCCAGCGGTGTCCGAGCACGGAGGAACGGGGAGCAGCAGCGGAGCTGCACAGCGAGCAGCCGTGGGGCTGCCGAGCGAGTCGGAGGGGCTGAGTACAGCCAGCAGCGGGGCTGCTAACGGGGCAGCCGTGGGGCTGCGAGAGCGACGGCAGCGCGGGGCAGCCGAGAGAGAGATTCTGAGTGAGACGTCGTGTGGGCAACTGTACAAACCAATAAAGGACAACAGAGACAGAACCGGTGGAAGAGTCCTTTATTACACTGGTGTCAGAAGTGTAACGGCATGTCAAAACAACTCGGAAAGAAGAACATCCCCGCTCCGTCATCTGCTACATCTTCCGACGACGACGACCTTCCTCCGGCGGAGGTGCTGCCGACAATGGAGGGGGACATCGATGTGGGACCGAGTGACGGGCCGGGGGTGCAAGAGGTTGCCGCTTCGGTGGAACCGCCCGCGATGAGGGACGCGGACCAACGATGGATTCAGATGGCGGCCCAGCTGGAGATTTTGAGGACCGTCTTGGCGCAACTGTGCGACCTCGTCACGCCGGCGATGGGCGCGGGGAGGCCCGCGGGTGACCAACAGAGCGGGGCCTTGCCTGCGCCACCAGCGCCCTCGGCCACGCGGCAAGAGGGCGCCATCTTGGGCGTGGCGGGAGAAGAAACGCGGGAAGCCGCCATCTTGCACCCTCCGCGGCGGCCATCCGCCATCTTTGACACGCGGCGGTGCGACGCCATCTTAAATCTGCCAGGCGACGCGCCGCCTGCGGAGAGCAGCGAAGCAAGGACCCGCAGCCGTCACTTGACAACTGTTAAGGAATTTTCGATTGGAGGCGACTGGAGTGCATTCGCCTGCCGATTTTTGGCGGCGGTACGTTCCGCCAGATGGACTGACGCAGAGGCCGTGGAAGTTCTGCCGACTCTCCTTGACGATGAGTCGGTTAGATTCTTCCGTTCCATCAAGGCCGAGAAGAAGAAAACGTTGAGAGGGGTTTTTGACGAGATGGCGGAGGCATACGAGCCACCAGATGACGCTCACCGTCGATTCGTTCAGAGTCAGCGGGCGTCCGAAGAGTCGCTGGTGGCATACAGGGGTGCTGTCCTGGAATTGGCCATGGCCGCCTACCCTGAAACGGAGCCTGACGTGCTGGAACCCCTCATCTTGGGGAAAATGCTTGAACTGTCCAGGGATTTGGGGATCCCTATGCCGGTGTGCGGCCATGAAAAACTATCGTCGAAGGTGGCTGCAAAATGCTTGGACGCCCAATTTAATCTGCGCCGCTGGAAGCAGATGACGGCGTGGACGGGGGGACCCACCGTGCCCGGGGGTGCCGTGGGTTGGGATCCAAAGACGGCGGTCTACGTTCCTGACGAGCGGGGGCCGCAGGAATTGTCAGCCGCCTCCGCGCAGTGGCCTGCCCGCGGGGGGCCGGGGCCGCGATCTGCGCTGCCGACGCGGGAGCGTCGGGATGGAAGGAGCGCGGTGCGTCGTACGGACGTCGAGTGCTTCCGCTGCGGTCGCAAAGGCCACTTCGCCAGGGATTGCTGGGCCCGTATCCCGGGCCCGCCCCAGCAAGAGGCCTCGACCACAGACGTGCCGCGGAAGGACCTTCCTGATAAGGCAAGTCGGTGTGCACCAGACACCCGGCAAGGCTTGGCACCTCATCCATCACTGTTGCCGCGCGATCCGGGTGTTGTTAACAACGGGCGGCCGCCGACGGACCTATGTCGCTCGGTAACGCAGTGGCGTAAATTGGCACGGCGGGTTGTTGCGGCCGCTACGGGATCATCCACTGTGCCGGGCTCTATACAAGGAGTCGACGTGCGCATTTTGGTGGACTCCGGTGCATCCGTGACGATTATATCGTATGTCAATTTCCATCTTTTGGCCATTCCGCCGAACGCAGTGCGGCCGGTTTACGATTCCTGTATAGTAGCGAATGGGGGAAGTATGGGCATTGTGGGCCAGGTGGACGCCAATATTTCCATTGGGGGGGTGTCGGCCTCTGGAACAGTGTTGATTTCGAGGTCCCTTGCGGTTCCGTGTTTACTAGGAACTGACTTTCTGGCCAAAATGCCCATTCTAATAAGAGTTAATCAAAATTGTATTGAACTGCCGGGGGGTCGGAAAATACCATTTTTGCCGTCGCCCTGGGGGCGACCCGCTCCTGTCTGCCAGGTGCAGGCGCTGTCCGAGGTTTATGTTGACATTCCACCTGGTTCACAGATGCTTATTCCATCGCGATATCGGAAACCGGTGCCTGGTCGGGAGGGAGCGGCTGGGGTTTTGTTATCGCCGTCCGCCACCATAACAGGCGGATCGGCACTGGTCGGGGCGCAAACTATTATCCGGCCGGACCAGCAGCCGTTCTTGCAGGTGCTCAACGCGAGTACGGAAAATGTTTGCGTGTCGGCTGGAACGGTCGTGGCACATGCCACAACAGCATTCACAGCCCGGGATGATCTGGGCCGCCGGGATGTTATTGGCGGTGCCTCAGGGCCTGCGGGCCCAGATGATCGCTGGCTCGCCGAATTGTGCGAGGGAAATTCTTCCCTGACCGGGGAAAAGCGATCCGCGCTTCGTGCATTGTTGTTGAGTTATTCCGATGTGTTTAGCTCCGACGAATTTGATTTGGGACGCACCTCCCTGCTTTCACATCATATTGACATGGGGGATGCTGCTTCGATTCGGTTGAACTCGCATCGGATGAGTCCGGCGGAGCGAGACCATGTTCGAGGTGCAGTGGAGGACATGCTGGCTGCGGACAAAATATCTCCGTCTAACAGCCCATGGGGCGCGCCTGTAATCTTGGTCAAAAAGAAAGATGGCAAACTGCGATTTTGCGTCAATTTTCGCAAATTAAATAAGGTGTCCGTGGCGGATGCGTATCCCCTGCCGCGTATGGATGATTCCCTCGATGCCTTGTCAGGGGCAAAGTTCTTTTCGACGCTGGATCTCTCTTCGGGATTCTGGCAGCTTCCCCTCGATGAGTCCTCGCGGGAAAAGACGGCTTTCCGTACGCCGCAGGGCTTGTTAAAATTTAATTGTCTTCCGATGGGGTTGAATGCTGCCCCCGCCACATTTCAGAGGTTGATGGAGCTCGTGTTAACGGGGTTGCAGTGGGAGACATGCCTCATATATTTGGACGATGTCATCGTCTTCAGTCGTACATTTGACGACCATCTACAGAGGTTGGAGGCGGTGTTCGCCAGGATGCGCTCCGCCAATCTTAAGTTTAAACCTAAAAAATGCCACCTGCTGCAACGGTCCGTGCGCTATTTAGGACATATAGTCAGTGCCGACGGGGTTGCCACTGACCCGGAGAAAATGGCGTGCATCCGCACCTGGCCGCCCCCGGCCACGGTGGGGGAGGTACGTCGCTTCTTGGGGTTTGCCTCATATTACCGTAGATTCGTTCCAAATTTTGCAACGATCGCTAGGCCTCTGCACCTCCTCACGGGTAAGGGACGAAAATTCAGTTGGGGACCGCCAGAGGAGGCGGCGTTTAAGGGCCTGCGCGATCGTTTGGCAACGGCGCCAACATTGGATTATCCAGATTTTGAACACCCCTTTATTCTGGACACAGACGCGAGTGACACAGGCATTGGAGCCATTCTGTCGCAGTCCAAAGGCGGGGTGGAACGCGTCGTGGCGTACGGTAGCCGCGTCTTGTCCCCCGCGGAAACCCGCTACTGCGTCACTCGCCGCGAACTTTTGGCTATTGTGTTTTTCCTTCGCCAATTCCGTCCGTATCTCTACGGCCATTCGTTTATTGTGCGCATGGATCATGCAGCCTTACAATATGCGCTGAGGGTAGATCAACCATCTGGCCAGTTGGCACGATGGTTGGACACTCTGCAGGAGTTTTCCTTCCAAATTCAGCATCGGAAGGGGGCGCGCCACGCGAATGCGGACGCGCTCTCTAGGTTACCGCAGGGACCCCCTTGCGCTTGCGCGTCGGGTACGCATAGGTGTACGCCGACCCAGCAGCCCCCTCCGCCTACTGCGTTCGCGGCCAAAGTGCCTGAGGCTCCTGTGTGCCCGGGACCGGCCGATGGGGTTCTGAACCTTCCATGACCAGTGTGGATTCGTGAACAAATGCTTGATAAGTCGTTGGAAACCCTGCGAAATCGGGCTGCGGAAGGAGGGCAAGGGACGCCGGGGACCGCCCTCCGCGACGGACTGCTAATGTGGAGGGAGGGGTTACACGATCGCTGGCGTCTGGTTGTACCGTCGTCGTTACGGTACGAATTGATCAGGACTCTGCATTGCGACACGCTATTACATCTGGGGGTGCAGAAGACCTTAGTGACGTTACAGCGAGACTACTTCTGGCACGGCATGACGACGGATGTCGTCGGGCACGTTCGCGCGTGTCCCGAGTGTGCCCGGCGGAAGCCGCCTAAACACCCATATGTGCCGCCTATACAGTCCATACAGGTCTCTAGAATTAACGAGTTGGTGGCGTTGGATATTTTGGGACCCTTCCCGCCAACCGCTAAGGGAAATAAATACTTGCTAGTTGGGGTGGAGTATCTCTCCCGCTGGCCGATGGCCTGGCCCTTGCCCGACCAGTCGGCGGCGTCTATTACGGACGCCTTTCTATTTGGATATGTCATGGATAAGGGGGCGCTGGAGAGGCTGCTCACAGACCAGGGCCGTAATTTTTCTTCTAAATTGTTGGGAGAGGTGTGCGCTGCATTGGGGACCAAAAAGATCAGGACGTCCCCCTACCACCCCCAGACGGATGGCATGGTGGAGCGGCTGAATCGGACGCTGTCAACCATGCTGTCCTACACGGTTAATGAATAACAAGCAGATTGGGATCTGCACATCCCTGGGGTACTCTCGGCATACCGAATGACTCCTCACGCGTCCACGGGATACTCTCCGTTTTTTCTCATGTACGGTCGCGAAAACGTGCCACCGATGGATGTGCAGTTGGGTACAAGAGTCAGAGGGCCTACTAAGCCTCTCCCCGACTATATTCAGGACGCTGTTCGCCGCGTCACCGAGGCGCGGGAGGGAGCCCGTGTGGCTACTGCCAAAACCCAGGCCCGGAACGAACGTTGCGCTCGACGCTCGATGGGGAAGTGCCCCTGGAAGGTCGGGGACATGGCTTAGCTGCATTGCCCGCAGGTGCGGGTGGGAACCTCCCCTAAATTACATAAGCCATGGCAAGGGCCTGTTAGGCTCATAGAGGTTCCTAACCCGCAGTCCGCGCGCGTTCGGTTCGGATCTCGGCGCTGGTACGTCCATACGTCGCGGTTGAAACCATACGTGGCCCCTCATACGGATTCGTCATCTCCTAGAGTTGCCTTGCCGGGGTCTGTTGCGGCCGACGCACCCTTGCCTGTGTCCGTTGACCCTGCCAGAACGCCTGTCGTGCCTCTTACAGACCAACCAGCCGTGACGATGAGGGAGCCAGCGGACTCTGCTCTGGGTGGGTCTACCACGGCTGCGGGGACGCCTGACCCCGCCGCCCCTCCAACCCCACCGCAGACACGATTGCGGGACACTCCGGACTCTGGTCCTTTGGGGGAGCGAGACCTTGACATTGGCGGGCCTCCAATAGCGACGGGCCATTTGGATCCCGTCGCTCCTAAAACCCCGCCGCGTTCTCGGTCTGCAGGGGGGCCGCCGCTCGTCCGGGACGGGACGGCGACCCGCACGCGCTCCAAATCCCTTTCTTTTCGTTAATTGTTATTGTTCTTGATGTTGTTGTTATTCTGTATTGTTAATTTTCTCTGTTGTCCGCTCAGTGATGATGGTGGGAAGTCGCTCGCATTGCTTATTTTGTTTCAGCCGAGGACGGCTGGAATTTTCTCTACGGGGGAGGGTGGTGTAATGTGAGCGTAAACGGCCTCGCAGGATGTGACGTAATAGGTGGGGGGAGTTAGGGTCACGTGGGGGAGACGGAGAGCTTTTAAGGAAAGGAACCGGAAGGGCTCGGGGGAGAGTGGTGAGTGAAGAGTGGAGAGAGGCCACGCAGGGCAGGAGTGGGAAGGTGGCGTGGTCGTCACCAGGCGGGACTCGGCACCGTAGGCCAGCGGTGTCCGAGCACGGAGGAACGGGGAGCAGCAGTGGAGCTGCACAGCGAGCAGCCGTGGGGCTGCCGAGCGAGTCGGAGGGGCTGAGTACGAGCCAGCAGCGGAGCTGCACGGAGAGCAGCCGCGGAGCTGCAGGGCGAGTCGGAGGGGCTGAGTACAGCCAGCAGCGGGGCTGCTAACGGGGCAGCCGTGGGGCTGCGAGAGCGACGGCAGCGCGGGGCAGCCGAGAGACAGATTCTGAGTGAGACGCCGTGCGGGCAACTGTACGAACCAATAAAGGACAACAGAGACAGAACCGTTGGAAGAGTCCTTTATTACACAAGTACCAACATAGCATATTCTTAAATGCATATAAGTTAATGTACATTTCCAACATTTCCTCCCACACATAGAATACATGTGTAATGACAGTAGAGCCTACATGCGCTTTGAGTGGACTAGTCGTCACAGGAGGTAATGACAGGGGAGTCAGCCTACAGTTCGAATGCACTAGTGTCCATGGGAGGTAATGACAGGTGTATCAGTTGTGAGTGCGACGGGACTGGTGGCTACGGGAATGATGGAGAAGGGAGCGTGGTCAGGTGACGGAAGAGGTTGGTAGAGTCTGCCGGTGGAGCGAGCATCCAGAGTCAGCAAGAATGAACGAGAAGAGAGAAGTGGCCTCGGTTGGTATATAAGGGAAATGCGCGGGAGACTCAGGGCTGTTGCAGTGGGGTCTCCGCCTGATGTCAAGTGAACGTGTCTTCAATAAAGTGCCATCCCAAGAGAAGCGTGTCAAGTCGTTATTGCTCATGCATATAATTTCATGTATACACAATAAAAATGCAGTATGGTTGCTGCAATATAACGATACTAGAAAAAAGGTACAATGGAACCGGCACAATAATCAGATTGTTTAGTTTGCTATATTGTCATATTTGTAGAGAATGACTCAGAAGCGCCAATGATTAGAAGACCTTTAGCCGGCTCCTGAGAGTGAACTGCTATTTAATAAACTTAATGACATGTAGTTGTAGTGCATAAAGAACACGATCAAAAAGTTAAATAGAATTACAAAGTAGATTTTTAAGATATCACAGTAATTATCATATCGTTATATGCAATATTGTATCATAAAATAAGTGATTGCAGCAACCCTAACATATACATGCATGGGATAAACATATATGCTGAGTGCATCACAACCTCAATAATCTTGTGCTCCGTGCTTCTATGTCGAGGTATTGCCCCCTATTCCTGGACAATAACGTCAGTTTGGTTAAGAAAGTCTACATGTGTACTGCACACACAATGACTTAGTCCTAAAAAGTGTTACTTCATGATTCGATGTTTCAATAGCGGTGAATGCCAATGTTCGTGAGAGCCATTCCTCCTATTGGCCATCTTTCAAGTCTTCAGGTCCCTTATCACTTGCGTGTTTATTTGCACTTACTAGCAGTCATTAGCAATTTTTATATATTTTTTATTCATTATAATTTACATTCTCGCATTACAGGCAAATAAATCTACGGTGCCAAACCACGTGCTTTTTGTGTCTTTAACTTACATCGTGGGGGGGGGGAGGGGCAACTTCCTGCTATGATCCATATTTGTTTTTAGCTGAGGCTTTGTGGTAGTTTATGCCAACATGTTTTTCATTAAGCCTGCACCACAATTACAAGAAGCATGGCATGAACCTACCTCGTAGTGTAACTTCCTCCTGTGCTTGTATCGGCAGCGGAAGATTCCACATGTTTAGCAGTGGGCTGTATGTGATGATTTTTCCTGGCGTTCGCGGTTATGGGTGGAGGGATTTAGAGAGCTTACTATATTTGTTGATAGTCTGCTATTTTATTTATGGTTTTGTAGCTGAGGTGGTCCAGTGCAAAAAAGTTAAAATGCATGTTAACTGAGTGGAATATTTTCATGTATGTAGGAGTTCTTTCTATGCTCTTTTACAAACTAAAAACCGATGCACTTTACATAACGTACCTGAAAACCTTGCATGTTTATAATGTGCCACAAAATCAATCAGGAACATTTTGTATATATTAATGGATTAATGCATTAATTTATGTGCAGTAATGCTTTAGCCTATCCAAGTATTTGATGCATGTTAACTAATTTAAGAAGAATAACTGAAGTTCACAAACATTGCCCTTTAAAGGAAGAGAAGTGCTCATGGCTGCGAGTAAGCGCTTAAAGACAGAAGTGACCAATCATGGAGCTGCACATTTGACAGATGACCTAAAAGAGGCATGGCTCATACAGATTTGCATTGCCAGTTATTTACGTATATTACCACGAAATATAATGCCAAATTAATGCGTGCACAGTGTAAATATGCGATTTATACAAAAGCTGCCATGTTGATGAATCACAGCCGAGGATTCAAACAGAAAGACAAGGGTTCACGTAAAAATACAAGGATGCACACACAAACATAATAATTTACACATAAATACTTATTGTGACAGAATGTGTGGCTTTTAGTAAGGGGCAGCACTCACCTATCCCCCCTTCCTTGTGGAAAGTTTTTGCAAGGACAGATCTCTCCTTGGCGTTGTATGGATCACGGATGTTGTCCATCCTCAACAGGGTTGGTATGGTGGAATTGTCAAACCTATAAAACATGATTGAGGATGAGAGTTTTTGAAGACAACCCTCTGCTATCATACATATGAAATGACAAATTCCATTACTACACCATATGATTTTTTTTAAAGTGTGTTTAGATATGGTTTTCATAACCAACCAGATTTAAGCACCCTAAACCGATGCATCATCAGCCATGTTCAATCTACTACTGGATGAAGGATTCCCCAATCTAAATCCAACTGTTATGACTCTGCAATGTAATAATTCATACAGCGCCTGTCCATCAGAGCCGCTGTGAATAGCCATAGTCTTGATTGTGTCCACTTATGTATGTTGGTACTTCATCTAATTTCAGAGTGGATTATCCATTTTGGAGATTTGATTTATTGACAAATACTTTATATAGACTGTTTTCTGACAGATTAGAAGCCTAAATACATTTCTGAGTCATTTTTTTTTAATAATCTTCAAAAACTAAGTGCAGCAGTAATTTAAAGTAATTTTTTTTCTAAAAACGATACGTATATTACTTATTGGGTCTTTCAATAAAGTCACGTAGAAAGAAAATAAATTAAATAATAGAGTACGACGTTTCGCATGCAACACAAGCAACCGTCATCAGGTTGAACAAAATTTGAGAGACGCAAAACACAGACACGGAGAGACACAGGCAGACACACAAGCAGAGAGAGACAACACAGACACACAGAGAGAGCAGCAGCTGCCCCAACGGACCCACCTCTCTCTCTGCCCAACCCCCCCCTCTCCCTCTTTTAAACAGTATGTCTCAGCAGCAGACCATGCTTTCCCACCTGATGACGGACGCCTTTGTTACGCCGGAAACGTCGTGATTTATTTTATTTATACCTACGTGACTTTACCAAAAGAACCAAAGAGTATGGATTCCTGCAGTTACGAAAGCTTCAAATCAAGATTGATTTGAAGCTTTCGTGTCTGCAGGATTCATTGACATGCTAATTTCTCTGCTCCAGCAGCTGCCCCAGCAGACCCACCCCTCTCTCTGCCCCCCCCCCCCCCTCTCTCTCTATTTAAAGCCTCGACACAGAGGCATTGGGTCTCTGTGTGTCTATGTTGTGTGTCTCTCCCTGTGTGTCTGTGTTGTCTCTCTCTGATTGTGTGTCTGTCTGTGGGTCTATGTGTCTGTGTTCTGTCTCTCTCTCTCTCAAATTTAGTTCTACCTGATGACGGTTGCTTGTGTTGCAATCGAAACGTCGTATTCTATTATTTAATTTATTTTCTGTCTACGTGACTTTACCGAAAGAACCAAAGAGTAATTCCTGCAGTCACGAAAGCTTCAAATCAAGTTTGATACGTATATTATTATCATAAAAGATGCAACAGAAGTTATTCAGACAGACGACTTCACAAATTGGGATAATAATCGCCGGTCTCGGCATATACAATATCTGTAAACCGCCAACAAAAACCTGGCACCTACCACCATTGTAAGTGATGCAACATCCCACGATCTACATAGGCGACTTCAACAGCCATCAC
Source organism: Lethenteron reissneri (assembly GCF_015708825.2). Taxonomy (NCBI): domain Eukaryota; kingdom Metazoa; phylum Chordata; class Hyperoartia; order Petromyzontiformes; family Petromyzontidae; genus Lethenteron; species Lethenteron reissneri. The sequence continues at coordinate 5,964,787 of NC_083842.1, read as the reverse complement.
ACTATGTAGGGCTACCCAGTTAACAACTTGGCAGGCAAACAATCCTGCATTGGGCATCTGCACAAGACCTCTTCCACGATTTTGATGCCAAGCAACAAGGCATATCCCACTCTGCATGGTGGAATAAGGAATATAACCAAGACCTGTGCTTTGTAACCAAAGATAAGAATGGCAAGCCTTTGCCCATCATGTGCAAAGTCCTGCCTTGATTCCTGCACAGCCAGCACAAGCCTATGGTCATCCATGTTGGCCACGAAATCCCAGTAATCACCAGCACACCAAGACCCCACTGGAACTTTGGACGGGCGAATTGGCCTGGTTTTATGGCTGCGGTGATAAAGAACATCAACCACATCTCCACGAAACCTGAAAACTTTGAGCAGTTCATAGTGCTCATGAAGAAAGCTGCCAGGGATGTGATCCCGCGGGGCTATCAGAAGTCATACACCCCTAGCTGGACTGTGAAAAGTGAAAACCTACTTCGAGAACCTCAAAGCACCGGCGACCCACTGATCGCCACAGCCCTTCTGCAGTTACCAGATTCTGCCAGACGAGCAAAGTAGGCAGCAGTGATGGAGTCTTTTGACTTCATGCACTCCAGCCGCAGGGCATGGGGTTACTGCGAAAGTTCGGTGGAGCAACACCCTCAGAACATCAAACTCCTAAGGCTACTGCTAATGGAATAGCAGCGCAGCTTCTTGACAATGAAAAAACAATCGAAAGTCAAAAACAATAACGCACAGTAAATCAATCCACAAAAACATACACTTTCCACCAGTGTCAAAAACTCTTCTCTGTTTGCAGCTGTACTTCTGGAAGAAATATATGTCGCACTGACGGTAACAAAGGCAGGTAAAGCCGCAAGAATAGATGGAATTTACCCGGAATTCCTAAAACACCTTAGCAGCAAAAGAACCTGGCTGGCAAAACTTTCTTCAAAAATCAGCAAGCTACCAAGACTTTGGAGAAAAGCAAAAGTCATTGCTCTCCTCAAGCCAGAAACAATCTGCTGATAACCCGCACAGCTACAGGCCAATCTCTCGTCTTAGTACAGCCTACAAGAAACTGGAGTGAGTACTGATAGCTCGACTCTCTCCTCTCTTGGAAGCCACCATACCACCTGAGCAGACAGGTTTTCATGTACAACAACGCTGTTGTGACCAGGTGCTCGCCTTGACATTACACATCGAAGCCCGGCTCTCAGCATGAACAGAAAACAGCAGCTGCTTTAATAGCCCTGTCCTCTGCATATTACAAGGAGCAAAAAAACGGTTCGCCTCATCGCCAGAATGCTCAGCGACTGAAATTTTGTGTCCATCTCGGAAACCAGATCAACCATCCACGAACTCTACAAAATGGCCTACCGCAGAGGTCGGTATTAGCACCAGCCCTGTTTAATCGTTACACCAGCGACCACATTAAGTCACAAGTTCATTTAGGCCAGGGGTGGGGAACGTCCGGCTCGCGGGCCGTATAAGGCCCGCAAAATCATTTGATCTGGCCCTGCCAAGGCAACCGCAGGCTCTAAATTCAATAAATCTAGGAGCAAACCTGGAAAAGCAGTTGCGAGTAGCAACATCATCAATACCAGCTAACATCACACGCCTCACCAAAGAGAAGCAGTTCCAGCCATCACATTAGGGGAGTTATTTAAATGTTTGACCAAATATAACAGGCTAATTTTTAAGTTGATAATGTTGTATGGCCCGCAAATGATGTTAGAAATATCCAAATGGCCCTTGGCAGAAAAAAGGTTCCCGACCCCTTGATTTAGGCAGACAATCTAGCACTGGCCAACCAAGCGACGACACTCAGCGCAACTCAAAATATCTTGAACACCGACCTAAAGCAATTGTAAGAGTATTACTACTCCTGGCGACTTAAGCCAAATCCAACCAAGACAGTGTCTTCAGCATTCCATCTCAACACCGCAGAGGCAAAAAGTACGCTGAAGATCGCGTTTTGAGGTAAAACCGTCACCAATGGCCCACTCCCAAAACACCTTTGAGTGGTGCTCAATGAAAGTCTCACTCTCAAGCAACACATTGAGTGGTTAAGCAACAAGAAGAAAACCCGCATGAACATTATCCATAAACTGGCAGGAACCATACACCTGAAGATGGTCGCTTGTGTTGCGATAGAAACGTCGTGATCTATAATTTTTTCTACCGACGTGACTTTACCAAAAGAACCAAAGAGTATGGATTCCTGCAGTCACGAAAGCTTCAAATCAAGATTGGCAGGAACCAGTTGGGGCTGTGATGCGCAAACACTACGGACTGCCACACTCGCCCTCGTTTATTCGACGGGAGAGTATTGCTCATCTGTGTGGGGACACAGTGCTCACACTCAAGTTATCGACACACAACTGAACATCGCAGTGCGTGCCATTTCAGGTATGCTGAAGTCGATGCCGACCCAGTGGCTCCCAGTGCTCACCCAGATTGCTCCGCCGCATATCCATCGTGAAACAGTGGCCGTCAGGGAGTACCAAATAATTCTCGTCAACCCGCACCTTGCGATACATCTGGACATAAACCCAGTGCCACCTGTTCGCCTGAAATCACGTCACCCCTTCTGAATCACAACAGCCTCACTCCATGCCACAAATATAAATGAAGGCGAGACATGGACTACGGCCGACGTCAAAAATAAATATGTCATACAGGACCCTACCGTAAAACTTCCCGGTTTCAACCTTTCATGCCGCCAATGGTCGACCATCAACCAAATCAGGACCAGGCATGACCGATGCAACCAACCGATGCACAAATGGTGCATCAAAGATTCGGCGGTCGCGAATGCGGCCACCAATCCAAAACGATCGACCACATTGTAAACAGCTGCTGTCTTCACTCATTTAAAGGAGGAACAGAAGAAATCTACTCTGCGCCTGAACAGACAATTGAGTGGATAACAAATCTAGAATTACATCTTTAATCTGCTACTATGAATCTATACGAAAGAACAAGATATGATTAAACAGTGAAGTTTGAAAACTGTCATCTCCTTTACTGTCCAATCTGACACCAGTACAATATAATTAGCTACTCTGCCTCACTACACATTTTCAGTGAATTTGATTTCCCCCGTATTTGACAGTAACCAAGATCCGTGCTGTATAATATCTGTACAGTTGCAGGACACCATTGAAATAAAGCTTAATTGTTTATTGAGCTCTTTCTTTTGAAATACATACAACATTTCTATCTACTATAAATAATGGAACATTTTTCTAAACATGATGATTCAAAAAATATAGCTCGAGCAGACATTATGGTGAGAATTACAAAAAAAACAGGATCTGTAATTTTTTCAAATGTATATAATTGATAAATGTAACCTCTCAGAGATAACACAATTAATACTTGCACAACTTAACTCGGTACTCAAGCCTCACAGTCGCCTTCACTGTGCCTGCCACTGCATCTCTCCACATGTCTCTGTCTCTACCCATTTGGGGGCAAGGGGGAGGGGCAGTTGTTCCCTCCGACTACATTTTGGAAGGCTATTATAGGTCACAGTGACTTTTGGTTATCACTGAGATCACACCAAATTGCCGTTCTGTGCTTGTGAACTAATTTGCTGTTTCAATGGAAACTGCAGTCCTCGCCATAGAACTCTCCTCACCATGAAGTCAGTTTGTTTGATTTTGTTTCCATGTAAAACAGCCAGGAATCACATTACGGGTGAAGAAACATTCCTCTCACCTAGGGAGATTCTTCAGGTCGTCCAGTAGAATCCGCACCTGCTCCGTCTTCTTCTTGAATCTCTTATCTGTCAGGGCAGCAGCAGTAGCAACGAAAAGCACTCGAGTCAACTGAAGCTGAATTTATGGGGTCACAACTCGAGTCCATTGAGTCAAACTGTCTTACCGGGGTTGCACTCCAGGCCACTGACTCAAACCGGATTGCTAGAGTCATACTCAAGTCCATTGAATGAAACCGGATTACCGGGGTCACACTCGAGTCCATTGACTGAAACTGGATGACAGGGTCCCACTGAAGTATTTCGACGAATGCTTCCTGGCTTCCAGGAGCATGGGATATTGGTCTCCTCAATTGGTCCTCTGAGCTCGCAGTGGAAATGTTCTATTCCCATGGCAGACATGGTAACATGCTTCCTAAAAAACTGTAATTTGTATTGACCTCAGACTCAGACTAACTGTAATCTACAGAAGTAATTATTTCTAAGTTGTTGCATTTTTCACTGATTAATGTATTGTATTGAGAATGGACGTAACATTGTAATTCATCATTATCATCATGAGACCTAATTTGCCAGTACCAAAATATAAGAATACGTTTTTCCCCTTTTCTGGCGTCTTCTGGTTTAGCACCGTTTGAGACGGGGCTCAAAAGAAAGCTTTCGCTGGTGTGGACCAATCAGTTTCAAGGACAATGCATATATTATCAGTGTGTTTTTTTGTTTTTATTCTGACCACAAGTATTGTGGTTAATGATGACATGATTCCTTGTAAAAAGCAGGGGCGGTTTCTTCATTAGGGCGATTGGGCGACGCACCACCAATGTCATTGAACCACAGAGTCACGCTAGCCGTCACTCTCAGCCTCTGGATATAGTCCAATCAGCGTCATGTCACGTTCTGTGGAGTACCGCCTCTTTTGGGGCGATTTCACTACGGCTGAGAATCGCCCCGAGTGGCCCCATAGACTTACATTCAAAGATGTTTTTTTTCGAACGGGGGCGCTCCAATGCATTATCTATGGCTTCCGGGAGGGCGAGCCCTAACGTGCTTACGTCATCATACGTGCTTACGTCATCATACGTGCTTACTTCATCATACGTAAGCACGTTTCATCCAACAATATAATTTATCGCTACCTAGTGGAATCTTTAATAAAATAAACTTGAGTGGTTTGTTTTAATAGTGAGTATATAAACAAACAAGATGTATTGTAAGAGTCACTTTATTTTTCATTAATATTAAAGAAGTGAAGTTGCTGTTAATTTATTCATTGCATGGGTGGACCTTATCCTTATCAATCATCCAGACATTTGCCCCCCCTGAGAGATTTTGCAGGAGCCGCCACTGGTAAAAAGGTTTCAGTTTTTTTGCCGGAAAAAAAATCTATTCTTATATCTTGTAACATTGTAAGTAAAGAGAATTGTTTACAAATTAATTGATCTGTAATTTAATACTAGCTATTCAGATTGACTTACAATAAACTAGATTTTAGTACTTATGCAGTGGGTTCACTCGTGACACGGACGACGTAGTTGAGGCACAACGTTTATTTCAACACTGGGCAATGATACAACACTTGAAGGGTTAACGGCCCCTTCATCCGTCCTGAACAGGGAAGACCCCTAGCACTATCCCCGGCTGGTCTGCTCCCAGGTCCTTCGCTAAGAGTGCTAGGGGAGGCTGTCTGATCCGGCTCTGGTTAAGCACGGATCACGGCACCCAGCCGACCAGTCCGGCTCTTATAAGAGCATCGGCTCTGAGGCTCTCAGGGCCGCGACTCTGGCTTGCCCTGCCCGGCCCTGAGGACAGCGAGCCAAGGGAGTTCCAGGGCCTATCTGCCGGTCTTCCGTCTTCACTGGTTCAGCTTGTATACTCGACCACGAGCCCTCTGGCTCCCCGCCTTTTATACCAATTTCCCCCGAGGGGTGGGGCTATGGGGGATCCCAGCGACCACCCACAGCCCCCCAGGGTTAACCATTGCGGACGTGGATGTAGACACCCCTGTGTGTGGGTGTAGACACCCCTGTGTTTGTCCGCTTCCTCTCCCGCAACACCCTTACACTTACATTAAATCTGGTTTTCATAATTGGTCAATGACACGCTCTTGCTCTCACCGAAACCTGGATATCTCCACTCAACACTGCGACTCCTGCCGCCCTGACCACCTCCCCCTCCTCCACCTTTGACCACACACACCTTGGCTAATTATAGAAGGTGGGGGGATTAGTCTTCTCACTCGCCCGTCTTGGCTCCTCAACCTCTCCCTTTCACCTCCCTTTCCCTCATTCGAATCCCAATTCTCTTTATTATCTTCCCCCCACTCCATATCTCTGCTCATAATCTAATAGCCTCCTGGCCAACCTTCTTCTTTCTTTGATAATCTTGAATTCCCCCCCATCACCACCCTTCTGGATGATTTTAATCTTAATCTCAGCACTCCCTCTATTGCTTCCTACCTCCTTCCCCTGGTCAATTCATTCAATCTCTACCTTCATCTATCTTCCCCTACTCATTTCTTTGGTAATATCCTTGACCTCATTTTCTCCACCGGTTGTCAAGCATCCCCTATAAACACACGACGTCCTTTCCATCACCACATCTCTCCCCCACCTCATCCCCTATCCCTATCCCTGCCAATCCAACCCTCTGTCGTAATCTCCGCTCCCCCGCAACAAGTTATTTAAACTCTAGCATTTCTTTCTTGATTTGAAGCATTCGTAACTGCAGGAATCCATACTCTTTGGTTCTTTCGGTAAAGTCACGTAGGTAGAAATTAAATAAAACAAATCACGACATTTCGATCGCAATACAAGCGAACTTCATTAGGTGGGACAATCACAGCAAGAAAATGCTGAAGTCGACGGGAGAGCTGCCTATACTGTGTTGGTAAGAGAGGGGGGAGGAGGCAAGGGGAGAGAGAGAGAGGGGGGTGGGGTAGTGGGAGGGGGGCGCGTGAGCGCTCGGGGAAGAGGGCGTGAGGTTGGGGGGGGAGTAGGCGGGGCTAGAAGTGGGAAGGTGGTGGAAGAACAGAAAGAGGACGTGAGGCTTGTTTTTGAGTTGTACGCCTTCTGGTGTCATCTGGCCCTACACCAATGGGGACTAAAGAAAGTCGTCTCGGGTGTGGGCCATTCAACTTCAAGGACAGTGCATATTGTTATCCTTATCAGAGTTGCTTCTTTTTAAATCCTTTATATTAAGTTCGCGTGCTTGCTTGCTTGCTTAGGACCGTGCAAATCTTTCGGTCGTTTTTTAACCCACTTCCCGTGATCCAATCGAGCTGACATTTTCCACACAGACTCGTTGTGCCAGACAATTATTGTTCGTGAAAAAAAATTCCCAAAATTTTACACTTTTAGGCAAATTTTTTTTTATTTTACATATATTCAAATAGAACGCATTCATGGCTTTGGCTGAACGTCAGAGTGTAATAGCCCAGAGCGTAACCCCTCCACAGGCCGTGGCGGAGTAGCGCAGTTGGTAGCGCCCTCGCTTCTCATGCCAAAGGTCGCGGGATCGATCCCCGCGTCCTCCACAGGCGAATATATTTTTAAATCCTTTATATTAAGTTCGCCGCCACGCATATAAAGGATTTATAGTGAAAAACTTTGTTTTTACGGGTTTACTTGTTGTTTGCTTTTTTGACTACTTGTGTTGTGGTCATTGCAAACATGATGCCTTGAATAAAGGTGTCAGTTTTGTACCAGTTAAAAGGGTAAAAACCTACTATTATATTTTGCCACTGGTAAAAGAGATCTCATAGTGTAAATGTTTACCCCGAACTCTCAATACTCTGATATTGCACTGTTTTTGAGTTGTACGCCTTCTGGTGTCATCTGGCCCTACACCAATGGGGACTAAAGAAAGCCGTCTCGGGTGTTGGCCAATCAACTTCAAGGACAGTGCATATTATTATCCTTATCAGAGTTGCTTCTTTTTGTTTGCTTTTTTGACTACTTGTGTTGTGGTCATTGCAAACATGATGCCTTAAATAAAGGTGTCAGTTTTGTACCAGTTAAAAGGGTAAAAACCTACTATTATATTTTGCCACTGGTAAAAGAGATCTCATAGTGTTAACTAGGAATCATGTCGGCATTAATCACAATACTTGTGGTCAGAATGCAAACAAAAAACACACTCTCATAATATATGCATTGTGTGTTTTTTGTTTGCATTTTCACCACAAGTGTTGTGGTTAATGCAGACATCATTGCTCGTTAAAAGGTTTCAGTTTTGTTGCCAGAAAAAAGGGGAAAAACGTATTATCTTAATAAAATATGGTTTATTCATACAGTGGTCACCAACACGCTACAACTATGTATATTAGAACTCATACTGGAACACAGTCAGAGGGGGTAAAAATGACAATTCCACATCCACAACCTATTGAGTATTATTAGGCAACCGGAGCTGAAAGGACAGCTCTCCTAAAGCTGTTTTCCTGGGACACCAAAGTGTCCAGATGGTCGTGGCTAGCAACTCTACACTGCTGCCTTACAAATATCCTTCAGAGTGACTTCTGCCCTAATGGCCCAAGATACTGCCATGGCTCTAGTCGAATGAGGTTTACACCTGCCTGCAAACGTCTGACCCTTCTGTTTATAGGCTTCCCAGATCCAGTCCGGCACCGTGGAGGCGACTCTCTACTTTGGTGCAGCCTCTCTTCTGCTGATCGCACAAGACAAAAAACTGCTTCACCCTCCTGCAATTAAGGATCTTTCCAAATAAAAGGCCTATGTGCTTACTGGATACAACCTATGTAGCCTAGCTTCTGCCGGTGAGTGGGAAGGGCAGATAGAAAGATGGAAGGACAATCTCCAGGTTGGCCTGAAAGTCAGAGAGCACCTTAGCCACGAAACAGGGTTACATTCTCAACACAGTCCTTCCCTTTTAAATGACCGTGAAGGGATGACTATCTACTAGGGCCTGCCATTTGCTCTCTTTTCTGGTCCAGATGATTGCCACCAGGACTCTTATAGCACATGGTTAATGGTTCAAAGAGAAGATGACACAATACATTCGGTGCCATCTGTAGATCCCACAATACAATGGCCGCATGCATATGGGAACGTTTCTGCTTCATTTCCCTCAGAAATCTAGAGACTAGCCTTGTTTGAACCTACCGGGCTCCTCCCTACCTCTTCGTGGAGCGCCAAAATAGCTTAGGTCGTCACTTTTAGGGCCCCCACTGATAAGCCTGATTCAAACGCATCCACCAGGTATTTTTTTGCAGGGGAGCAAGGTTCAGCTCCCTGTCACTGCACCATCTTTGGAACACCTTCCAGCACGAATTGTACACTTGCCATGTGCTCCTACACATGGATTTCAACAACAGGCCCTGGACGTCTGTATCCAGCACTAAACTGCAAAACCTTGCGCTCTCAACTGCAATGCCATTAGTAATTTTTTCAGCAAACCCTGACACCACATTCCGCTCGGGCTGTGTAGGTATGGTCTCGCTGGAATTTATTATGCTGCGCCCTGGTGTAGTAACAATAGATCAGAGAACCATGACCTCCTGGGCCAATTGGGAGTGATGAGCCCCTCGCATGTTCTCTCTATGCTGATCTTCTTCAGGACATTTGGTTTAAGTAGCCGGCTCTGATTGTAGAATAGCTGAAAAGGTGCGTCCATGTGGTTGAGGTGGCAGCCTTGCTGTCATCCATCGTCCTGATATTAATTTCACCCCATTACATACCCCGGTTTCTAAATCCTTTGAGTGCTTGGCCCTTAAGGTAATGTGCAAAGTGCCTTTCGTCATTGTTTACATTTATTGCCCACCAAAATCTAATGCCATATTTGTAGCAGAATTTTCTGATTTGCTGTCATGTTTATATCCCACTTACAATTGCATATTACTATTAGGTGATTTAAATATTCACGTTGATTCTTCAAACTGTTCCTCTGCGAAGGAATCTTAAGTTCTCCTGGATTGTGTTTGTTTCTCCTAACTTGTAAACTTTCCAACTCACAATCTTGGTCACACCATTGATCTAGTTATTATGTGTGTTTTGCCCATTTCAAATTACATTTATACTTTATTTACCACTTTACTTTAATGGAATAAAATGCACCATTAAATGTAGGAATTGAAAATGTTTCAATTAAGTTTGCCGAGTCAATTCGTCATCCTTATCCTCAAATGTTCAGTTTCTTTCTTTGGAGAGCAAGGTTCTTCTTTATAATTCAACACTTTCCAGTAATCTTGACTCTTTGGTAGCACTTAAATCACATCTTGCCTCCACCAATCGGCAATCTCCCTGGTAAACTGATAATCTGCACTTCTTAAAAGCATTTGGGAGAAAGCCTGAGCATAGATAGAAATCTGAAAGGAACATCCATATATATCAAGACGCATTAAATCCGGAAAGGAATGCATTCTTTTCTATGCTCATTAAGGATGGCGATAGAAACCCAAGAACACTTTAATCTACATGTGATCAAATGTAAAAATTATATTGTAAATCATTCTTACCTGGTTCCATTGTGACATGTAATGCGTTTCTTGATTTTTGCAAACCCTCCGATTTATTCTGGTTTTTATTTTACTGATTTCCCCGTGCCACCGCCATCACACTTCTCTGACCTTGCTTCCAAAGTAAAACCTTACAACTTGTTCCATAGATCCCATTCCAACTTCTCTGGTGGTTTCAGTTTTTAATGTAATGTGTCCACTGGTCGTGTCTATAATTCGTGAATCGTGTAGTAGTACCTCGTGGTTTAAAATTGGCTACTGTTATTCCATTAACAAAATTATAGACCCATATCTAGTTTAAGTTTTTGTCTAAAGTTTTTGAGCATGTAGTTCAGTGGTTCTTAACCTTTACTGCAGCCTTGTACCCCTTTGTTTCTCAATCTTTAAAAAAATATCATGTTAATACATAGGTTTGATGAAACAAAGCATTTGTACTTACGTACCCATGCTAATTTGTGTTTCGAAGATTTACCTTAAAAAAATCTGGCCATGTCTTGCACCCACAGAAAGGGCATCTCACACCCGCAGGAGTTGTGTGCACCCCAGGGTAAGAACTACTAATGTAGTGGCTCAGCAGATAAATTATAATCTTTCAGAATTTCATTTTTTTGCCATTTCAGTCGGGCTTTATAGTGATGCACAGTGCGGAAATAGCACTTGTTAAGGCCGGAATTATTTATTTATTATTGCCGATTTTCGTGCACCTGTCATCTTGGTACTTCTGGATCTTAGAACCGATTTTGATACTGTTGATCATTTCATTTTGCTAAAAGGTCTTGAGACTTCTGTAAGCTTCTCAGGTACTGCTCCCTTAGCTAATGTCGTACTTGTCCAACAGAGCAGTTTGTCTCTATGGGCCACTGCTCATCTGTTCATGGTTTCGTGTCCTCAGGGGTTCCTCTCAGTGCTGACTTTTTTGGCCTCTGTTGTTCAGCCTATATATATTACCACTTTGCCAAATTTTTCGTCGTCATGGCTTAAATGTTCACTTTTATGCTGATGACTCACACATTTATCTTAAGACTATGACTAATACAAAAGTAGCAGTTTCCGTACGAGTACGTTGTCTTGCTGAAGTCAAAGCCATGGATGAACCTAAACTTTCTTAAATTAAATTGTGATAAAATAGATTATGTTACTGGGCTCTCCACATAAAGTGCGTAAATTGTATGGTTTTAGTATAGCCATGGACGGGACTGATATCCTAGACACTGGTCTGACATTTGAAGCCCACATATGTAATATTACCAAAATCTCGTTTTTCATTTAAGTTACATAGCTCGACTAAGACCTATGCTGTCCCTTCCTGATGCCAACAGGCTGGTGCATGCCTTTGGATGACTGTAATTACCTTACTTTCTGACGTTTAAAAAAGTGTTTTAAATAGATTACAATATATTCAAAACTCAGCTGCCCGGGTTTCAACCAGATCTAAATCGTATAGCCATATTACTCCTAGTCTTTCATCCCTGCACTGGTTCTCTGTATAGTACAGAATCGACTTAAATATTTTGCTTCTCACATTTAAGGCTTTTAGTGGGCTGGCTCCTAAAAAAAATTCGCCAGTCCTTGTATAGTTTTATAGACCACTACGGAAACTTAGATCAGATGATTGTGGTCTACTCATCATTCCAAAGACAAGACTATGTTCTATGGGAGATTAAACCTTCTGCAGAAAGGATCCGTGATTGTGGAATCCCCTTGCTGGATCCATTAGCGATTCTGAGTCAGTTTCACTTTTTAAATTACGTTTTAAATATCACCTATTTGTACAGGCTTTCCCCATAACTTAAGATTAAAAAAACAATGTTGCTGTCTAATTGGATGACTGTAATAATTCTAATTTTCATTCGCTTTTATCATAGTTCTTCATTTTATTGAAATTTCGAGAGTAGTCATGGATACTGTTATTATCAACTTTCTATTTCGCTTATACATTATCTATTCTTGTGAGTGTAGTTTTTATTTTTACAGACAATCCTTTGAAATACTTCAATATGAAAGGCGCTTTATAAAATAGATTAGATTTTATTCAATAAATAGCTCATTAATTCCATAATGTAGTCATCAAATCAATTATTCATATTTTTTATGAATACACAACAGGAACATATAGCAGTGTGCCCATATAGTTTTGTGTAGTGGGTACAAACTAGGTGGAGACTTCTCTCTTGGAGGCAACACGTTTATTTTACAAATAACAATACAGAACACGAAGGGTTACGGCCCCTTCCACCCACTACACTAGGGAGGTATATCCTCCTCACTGGCGTGCCCTATACATCCGGAGCTAATGTCCATAGGGTCCTCCCGCTATCGGGTTCTAGGGAGGCTATCTGACCCGACCCAGCCAAGGTCCTCGGGTCCTATCAGCCAGGCTGCTCGGACCTGACCCAGCCAAGGTCCTCGGGTCCGACTCTGGCTTCTAGGTCTTCAGGGCTGTCTTCAGGGCAGTGTCTTCATCTTCGAGTGGATGACAACTGCCGGTCCCGTTCAGGGGTCCGGCTTTTAGACCAGCTCCTGGCTCACTCCGCCCCTAGCCACTCCTCCCTTCTGAAACCGTCTAGTGGGGCCTGGAGTGTGACGTCATCCCGCAGCCCCCCTTTTGGGGGGGGGGGGTCTGGGGTCTGCACCTCCCGTCCCGAGCTACGCTGGGGGTTACCTTGGCCCAACGGGTTCACTCATCTCCATTAGCCTCCCTTCTGCCCCCTGTTGACTCGAGGCCGTTATTACAGGCTGTAAGTAGTGGCAATCGCACACTGCGCACAACGATGCCGCTACATTTGTAACTGCAGTTTCTTACAGGCTTTTGTTCTGAATATACCGTGATGATACTGTGCATACACTCAGTCAAGTACAAATACTACTGGGGAGCAGAAAATAAAACCATCTTCAACAGTTTCTTTCAAAAAATAACTTGAAACTGACACACTACTTCCTATTATCTGTGTCTCCCAGCTCGATTTTATTAAACTTCACCAGGGCACTCACTTTTATTCATCCTTTTTGGCATTTTCTCCAAAATCTGTAGAACGTAGTGTTGTGTAACTGAACGGTACTAGCGCACACATTGTCCACTAAGTTAAATGAGGCAGGATATCTGGTTAATTTCCCACCACTTAGCAGCAGGATAGTGGTGGTGCCAAGGGTTACTGTCATCCACAGTTTCTAATTGGTGGCCAAGTAGGGTGAGTATGGCATGTAAAATAATGGTAAATAACGCCTCATTTCCCAAAGTCCTGACTTCATGTCATAATTGTCAATGGCTAGGGAGCACTAAGTGCCAATATCTCATGTGCTACTAGAATTCGTGAAAACTCATCAGTGAGAAAGGCATGATGTTAGCACTGACAAAGGTCCTGGATGTCAGAAAACCTGCAACATATGGACACATTAAATTCTAGTGGAGCCGTTTCTTGTGGTGTTCAACATATATTTAACTTAGTACTACGAGGTTACAAATAGTTTCCGTTGTGCTCTATCCAACCCAGAAACAGTCTTGTTCTTCTGCAAGCAGTGCATCTCGTTTCTTTGGCCTATTTAGTACTGTTTATAGGGATGTAAAACAATCATACAGGTAAAGGTCAGTGTGTAGAGGCAATACCTCAGGGCTGAATACTCAGGCCATATCTGTTAATACGACCAAACACACAGGCTGTAGGTTCACATGCTAGTGCAGGGGTCGGCAACCAAAATAACAAGAAGAGCCATTTCTTTCCAATTCGGTACAAAATTCTGTATTTCAAGAGCCGCAATGCATCTATGTACATACGTACATATCGTCAAGAAGCAGCCCGTAAAGAGCCGCATGCGGCTCCGGAGTCGTAGGTTGCCGACCCCTGTGCTAGTGTATGTGTGTTGAAGAGCCTGAGCCCGTGACCCCGTGACTGCTGGTTAAGGTGCTATCAGGGCTTATCTGACCCCGTGTCCTTGATCGTGCACAAACCTTGAGCCATGGCTCTGCGTGCTCAGCTTGCGGAGTCACAGTCAATGAAGGAACCGGTCCCTCCTTGCAGAGCTGTGGGAACACAGATGGAACTCAGTTGAGGTAGGGGGGTGGAACAGCTGTGGGAGCTGTGATTGAGGAATGAGACAGATGGCACAGCTGTTTGAATTTTACATGGCTGTGACATCTCCTTCACAATTACTTACTTTGGTACCACGTTCATCTATGGGCAAATCTTGAAAAATCCTCAGATAACATTAAACAATCCTGGAAACCCCAATCCTTGCAAATAACAGGTTTTGTGGATATGTAAAGTAGTACTCGGCGGGAGACGACTTCACGGGTAGCACACTCTTTTTATTAACCACAAAGCTGTTACACGGGTGACTAACACTCACTGAGTTACTCGGGTGACTAACACCCACTCAGCTACTCGGGTGACTAACACCCACTCAGCTACTCGGGTGACTAACACCCACTCAGCTACACGGGTGACTAACACCCACTTAGCTACTCGGGTGACTAGCACCCACTCAGCTACTCGGGTGACTAACACCCACTCAGCTACACGGGTGACTAACACCCCCTTAGCTACTCGGGTGACCAACACCCACTCAGCTATACTGACACGGGCTCTTACGCCCGTAGCCTTCCGGAACACACCCGGCTGGGGTGTCCGTCTCGGCTCTGGGTACCACCGTCCCGACCCACGCGGGCGTCGGACTACGGGTTCCCCAGTCTCGGCTCCGAGCCACACAGGGCCCCGGTCCTGACAAGGACGGCGGGACTAGGGGTCTCGGGCCACTACCTCCTCCACTCCGTCTTCGGTCTTCAACTGGTTAACACTGACCACGAGTGCTCTCGCGCGTCTCCCTTTATGCCCCTCCTGCGGACGTCGCTGAGAGCACCCATCTTATCTGACCAATCACTGCGCACTGGCTACGATCCTCTTTTCCCAGCTTGTGTCAGCGCGCCTTACCACCGGCGCGCGCGTCCATACCACGCCCACATCGCGTGCCCAACCCCGCGCCCCGTGATCCATCACTGTCGGCGCACGTCAACACCACCACTACATCACCCCCTACCACATAGCTCGCAGCCGACCCGGCTGCTAATAAAATATACAACACCCCTTCACCCCTATGTGTGCCCCGTAACATAACAACAAAACCCTAACAACACAACATGAACACCGCAATCCGCAAAACCCAGCAACCGCCACACCCACAACAAGAACAATATGCAGAATCCGGCGAGTGGCAACGATAATGTGTATGCAGAAAGAGTAATAATAAAAAAAAATTTCTTTATTCATTTTCTCTTCTTTTCTCTCCGACTCGTGCAGCGTCCCAATCTGTCCGAGCGTCCCTTGAACGGGACATTACCCCGGCAGAGGGGGAACCCGGCGGCGAGGTCGGGTTTTAAACAAAAAAAGATTTTTTTTTTTTTTTTTCATGAAAAGTGTTGCGTCCTAGCCCGAGTCCGCCTTGCCGGTCCGTCGTACGGCACCAGACGCGGTTGGCCATCCGGTGGCGCCGGCAGTTCAGGAAGGCATGGGCCAGGCATCGGGGCTCCGCGCGAGCCGCGGGGTTCCGGTTCCCGACGGTCAACAGCCGTCAGGTCCGAGACACCTGGGGGTGGGTCAGGTGGAGACACGTGAGGATCAGCCTGCGACACATCCCTCCCCGAGTCGACGGTCACATCACACGCTCGGTCGCCACGGCACAACCCGGGGTCACGCGGCGCCGCGTAGGGTTTCAGTCGGGAGGGGTGCACGTACCAACGGCGGTTTCCCCATTTAATCTGTATACTCTGGGGTCGTGCAACCCGCACAATTTCCACCGGTCCCCTCCATGGTCTCAACAGTTTGGGGGACGTAGCCAACGGTGCGTGTGGGCAATGCAGCCAGGCCTTATCGCCCGGTTCCCAATTGTGCGTATGCACCTTCCGTCCATGCAATCGCTCGTTCGCGATCTGCCGAGACCGCGAATTCAATCTCGCAGCCTCTCGCGCTTCAGCCAATTTGGCGATGTTAAACTTGATATGGTCTGCCAATTTAGATTTTGCACGTGGCTGGGAAATCCCCAGTTGGACGTCCATGGCCGGATCGGCCTCCCGCCCATACATCAGAAAAAATGGAGAAAACCCCGTCGCCGCATGAGGTGCCATCCGATAGGCCGCTAGTACCCCCGGTACCTGTAAGTCCCAATCCAGCTGGTCGTCGCATACCTGTTGGCACAGCATAGACGTAATCGTCCTGTTCAGACGTTCAACCATACCGTCAGTCTGCGGGTGGTACGGGGAGGTACGTACTTTCTTTGTACCCAACAGGTCGCACACCTCGCGCAACAAAACGCTCGAAAAATTTTTCCCTTGATCCGTCAGCAAGCGTTCGGGGGCGCCTTTGTCCGGGACATGTTGTCCCACTTCATCAAGAGGCCCTGTCTGCACACCCAGGAACCGACCCGCGTTTCCCCACCCTCGGGATCGTCAACCTTCCGACGTAGCGCGAGTAGGGAGCTGTCGGCCATTTGCAGACGGCCCCACTCGATGAGAGGCAATGCTAACAGCGAGTCCCTCCCCATTGGGGCGTCGACCCCCGTAGTATCCGTGGCGGCGAGCACCACTTCCGCGGAGACAGCGACAGAGGGTTTACACCGCGCCGATCCTAACAGACATGCGCATTCCGTACGCGGCGGCAACCGTGACAATGCATCCGCATTCGAGTGGCGCAACCCCTTGCGGTAAATCGTCGTGAATTGGTAGTCCTGAAGGACCTCCAACCATCGGGACAATTGGCCGGATGGCTGCGCCACCCGCATAGCGTATTGGAGAGCCGCATGGTCCGTGCGAACCGTAAAGTGACGGCCATAAAGATACGGCCTGAATTGCTGTATAAAAAACACAATCGCCAGCAATTCACGCCGTGTCACGCAGTAGCGTTGTTCCGCGGGGGACAGAACCCTGCTACCGTAGGCGACCACCCTTTCGACCCCCCCGACCACCTGTGAGAGCACTCCCCCGATACCCGTGTTACTGGCATCCGTGTCGAGCACAAACGGTTGCGTGAAATCGGGGTAACACAAGGGGGGAGCCTGCACCAAGGCGTCACGAAGGGAGCAGAACGCGGCCTCCTCCTCCGGCCCCCAGTGAAACCGCACCCCTTTAGCCGTCAAAGCGTGCAGGGGCCTGGCTATGGTGGCAAACTGCTTGACAAAACGACGGTAATAGGAGGCGAATCCTATGAAGCTGCGGACTTCAGTGACAGAGGTCGGCGTTGGCCATGAGCCGACGCATTGCGTCTTAGCAGGGTCTGTCGAGATCCCCGAACGGCTAACGATATGGCCCAAATACCTGACCGATTCCCGAAGCAGAAAACATTTAGCCGGTTTAAATTTTAGCTTAGCGGAACGCATCCTGAGGAACACTGCTCTCAGTCGCTGGAGGTGCTCCTCAAAAGTCCGGCTGAAAACGATGATATCATCGAGGTAAATCAAACAGGTGTCCCATTAGAGGCCTGACAAAACCAATTCCATGAGCCTCTGGAACGTGGCAGGAGCGGAATGTAAACCCATGGGCAATCGGTTGAATTCAAATAGGCCTCCCGGTGTCCGGAAAGCGGTTTTTGGTTTCGATTCGTCATCGAGGGGCAATTGCCAAAATCCCGAAAGCAAATCGAGCGTCGAAAAAAACTGTGCTCCCGCCAAGGCATCCAGCGACTCATCCATCCTGGGGAGCGGATACGCATCGGCCATTGAGATTTTGTTTAGGCGGCGGAAATCGACACAGAACCGCAAGGATCCATCCTGTTTTTTAACCAAGACGATAGGAGCACCCCACGGACTGGAAGAGGGCGCAATGATGTCGGCCGCCAACATGTCATTTACCGCCGACTGCACATGCTCCTTCTCGGCTGGACTGAG
Organism: Lethenteron reissneri; assembly: GCF_015708825.2. Lineage (NCBI taxonomy): Eukaryota > Metazoa > Chordata > Hyperoartia > Petromyzontiformes > Petromyzontidae > Lethenteron > Lethenteron reissneri. The sequence continues at coordinate 5,946,738 of NC_083842.1, read as the reverse complement.
CCGGAAGGGATTCTGTCGAATAGGGGCCGCGTCCCCAGTAGCTATGTGGTGGCGCAACAGGTCTGTGCAGCCAATATCGTACTTGTGCCTGCTAAACACGTCAGCGAACTCGAGTAGCAAGCCCCTCAATGCACCCAACTGCACACTGGACAAGGTACTGGACCCGGCACACAACGAGTCCAACCACTCCGTCCCCTCCTCACTTTGAGGATGCGTATCGGCACTCGAATCGGCGTGAGCAACGAGCTGTTCCTCGACGGGTAGCGGCGCGGCGTGAGCCAGCACCGTTCCCTGCGTAATCACGGCCGGCCGCGACCCCGTATTCAGGACCACAACGAACGGCTCACTGTCCCCCCTCACCATGGTCTGGGCCACCGCTAAGTCGAGGTCCCCTTTAGCTCTGTTAGACGGCCCCAACAGAACTCCCTGTGCCCCCGCATCCGCCCCAAGGGGTTTTCTCAACCGAAGGGGTACCAACATTTGCGATCCCGGGGGCACCCGTACAGTCTGGGTTGCCAGCGCCTGCACCGTCGCACAAGCCGTGCGTATCTTAGTAGGACTCTTCAAAAACTCAACCCGCCGTCCCGACGGAAGCTCAATGCAGGCCTGGTCTATGAGAATTTTGATGGGCATTTTAGACAGAAAGTCCGTGCCTAGTAAACAAGGAACGGCCAACGATGATGATACAAAAATAGGACCCGCCAATTTAATATCGCCAATACAAATAGTCGCCCGAATCTGGCCGATGATTCCCAAAGATCCCCCGTTCGCCGCGTAAAATGGTACGTCCACCGGCAGAAGGGGTCGACATTGGACGGGAAGAATGTTCTATGGGGACCTCATTTGCCAGTAAAAATATGATAATTGGTTCTTTACCCTTCTATCTGGCAACAAAACTGACACCTTTTTGCAAGGAGTCATGTTTGCATAGACCGCAATACCTGCAGTCATAATACAAACAAAAGAACATAACTCTGATAATGTGCACTGTCCTTGAAGTTGATTGGTCCACACCCGAGACAGCTTTCCTTCGAGCCTAGTCTCATATGGGTTGGACCAGATGACGCCAAAAGGCGCACAACTCAAGGACAATGCACCATCAGAGTATGAGAGCTCGGGGCAAGCATCTACACTATGTTATAAATAAAGTCCGAAATGATAGTGGCCGACGCACCCGTGTCCACGAGCACCCGGACCTCAACCCCGTCAATGTACCCCATTACCACGGACGACCCGGCCGACGCAGCCACTATCCTGTGGGCCAATTCGGACCATTCGACTGCTTTCGGGCCGTACGCGGACCCCTCTCGCCGAACCGAACCCCCGGTGCCCATACACGGTCCCCCCACCGCTAAGCGGCGACCCGAACGTGCCGTGCATGTGGACCGAACGTGTGAGGTGCCGCGACTTGCCGGGTTCAGCTGGGATGTCTTGAGGCCCTGGTCGTCGTCCGGACGTGGTCCCGCGGTGCGTTGACGCGGGGCCCGGCACCCGGACGCGACGTGGCCCCGAAGGCCGCAGTTGTAGCAGACGACGAGGGACGTCGTAGGTTTCGGTTGCTCCAGCTTGCGGGAGGAACGTGTGGGCGAACGACCTCCCGTTCTCCACTCCCCCGGCCTTGAAACAGCGAAGGCCTCCTCCCGAGGCACAGCAGGCTGAGGTCCGATGATCGTGGCGGCCAGCGCCCCGTTCTCCACCGATGCGCAGACGACCGTCGGCTTCCGCTTTAGGACCTCGTAAGCGTGAATACTTGTGGCAATCCCCAGGGAGCAGATGTCCATTTCGTCCGCCGTATTAATGGGAACTCCCAATCCGTGAGCCAACGCCAGCAGCTGCTCCGTCACCATGGCGTCCTTCCCCTCCTTGTCCATGCGGGGAAAAGCTGAGTCCGCCAGGGCGAGCAGCGCCGTGCGATAGGCGAGCGTTGTTTCTCCAACCACCTTCCGCCGATCGTAGAACTGGTGGCGACAGGTCGAGGGTGGCCCGAACACCTTGGCCATCAGGTGTAGCGCGGCCTGGAGCGTTGAGCGGGACGACCTCGGGGCAGATGTGAAGGCTGCAAGCGCGTCGTCGTCGAGCATCGCTGGCAGCGCGCGCAGGGCAGTGGTGTCGGACCACCCCGACATTTCTTGATGCGCGATGAACCGTCGCTGGAAGGCTCCCCAGTCGCCCCCGTCCGCCTTGAACACCGACAGCGCGGGCAATCGTTGCTGGAGGACTCGATCGTCGTCGTCGTCGTTGGAACGATTTTCCCGCGCCGCTGTGGTTGCAGAAAATGTCGGCTCCGTCTGCAGGCGCATAATGGAGAGCTCCGGCGCGCGCCGATGACGCGGGCTGCGCTGTGTGGAGATCTCTGGCCACGTGGTGTCCGCGTTTCCCGCCAACCGGTGGCGGACCCTCAAAAATGGCGCCAACTTCAAAACTTTTGGCGCGAAACGCCTTCTGGCGGGATCCCTCCAGCCGCGCCGCCTCCTCCAACCCCACAGCCGTTCCTCCGCCCACTGGAACGGAGATTTCCGCCAAGATCGCAGCGGCGGCGAGCAGCAACTCCGCCAGGCGGGAGTGTGCGTCCTGCAGGCTGGTGTCGGAGGCAAGCGGAGCATCGGCCATTTCCGCGAAGTGCTGCATTGGCGGCAACTCCTCGTCCTCTCCTCCCGAGGGTGGTGTCTCCGGTACGCCGTCGTCTCCCCGATCTTGCACGTGAGAACGAGAAGTCTTCCTTGTGTCCATTCTCCTTGAAGACAGGTTTACTTCTGACGCCAGTTGTAAAGTAGTAACTCGGCGGGAGACGACTTCACGGGTAGCACACTCTTTTTATTAACCACAAAGCTGTTACACGGGTGACTAACACTCACTTAGTTACTCAGGTGACTAACACCCACTCAGCTACTCGGGTGACTAACACCCACTCAGCTACACGGGTGACTAACACCCACTTAGCTACTCGGGTGACTAGCACCCACTCAGCTACTCAGGTGACTAACACCCACTCAGCTACACGGGTGACTAACACCCCCTTAGCTACTCGGGTGACCAACACCCACTCAGCTATACTGACACGGGCTCTTACGCCCCGTAGCCTTCCGGAACACACCCGGCTGGGGTGTCCGTCTCGGCTCTGGGTACCACCGTCCCGACCCACGCGGGCGTCGGACTACGGGTTCCCCAGTCTCGGCTCCGAGCCACACAGGGCCCCGGTCCTGACAAGGACGGCGGGACTAGGGGTCTCGGGCCACTACCTCCTCCACTCCGTCTTCGGTCTTCAACTGGTTAACACTGACCACGAGTGCTCTCGCGCGTCTCCCTTTATGCCCCTCCTGCGGACGTCGCTGAGAGCACCCATCTTATCTGACCAATCACTGCGCACTGGCTACGATCCTCTTTTCCCAGCTTGTGTCAGCGCGCCTTACCACCGGCGCGCGCGTCCATACCACGCCCACATCGCGTGCCCAACCCCGCGCCCCGTGATCCATCACTGTCGGCGCACGTCAACACCACCACTACAGATACAATGAGGGAAAAAGCAATTACACTGGAATAGCGATTGGTCATATTTTTTCTAGATACACTCTTATCATAATTGAAGCACTAAAACCAACACCCATCCCCTGGTTCCTTATTCAGGAAAAACTTCTGCTACCAAATATCGAAGAGACATGCAAACTGCAAGGAAATTTACATGTTTTTTTTGGCAATGACAACCTACCCATAAAAAATAAGTATTTTTACACAACCCATCGGCCCCATTCCGGGAGTGCATACTTCCAGCAGCATTGATATTTTCGATCAAATGCCATTAAACAAAAAATGTGAGTGCATTATTCTAGCAGAATTGATATAATCAAAGCTGCCGGAATTGTGCACTCCCAAGAAGAACTGGGTGGAGGACAATGGGTTTTGTAAAACACACTTTTTGTTTTTCATTGTGGAAATATATGAAGGAAACAATGTAGGTATTATATAATTTTTCCTCGAGCTAAGACCCTTATCTATAACATCTAGAAGTTAACCAAGATTGATTCCAGCTAAACTGACTATTCATCACATACCGTAATTTGAAACGGGTCAAGTGTTTTTAGTTATCCCTTTTCTAAAAATGTATTTTGTGGTTTCAGACAACGTTATGTTTACTTTATAGCCTTCATCAACTTTGAATGCAAAATTGGTCGAGCATATACATTTCCACAGGTCTATGTGTCTAATACTTCGTAACCCATCAGCTAGCCTCTGTGAGATGAAAACAGAATTTCAGTATCTAAGGGACTCTATTTGCCGGTATCAAGGTGATGGAATAAAAATATGATTTACCATTTCTGGCAATACTGTGGGTGTTAAGATGTTGAGTAAACAAGCCCTCTTGTTGGTAAACAGCCTACAGAAAATACTGACAGGAACTAGGTGCTCGAACATCGAGGTTGAACCTGTAAGGTCGCTAAGGGAAGGAACTTTTAGTTCACAATGGGGTAGACAGAGCTCGCTTAGCCTTTTCAGGCAAATTTGGCTAGAAAACTAAACAAGTTTAAACTCCAAACCTGGGCTGTCCTAGATCTAAGGAATAGAGAAGGCAAATAGACTATGGGATAACTGCTGATAAATGGTTCGCAACTAGATAACAAATGATCGTGGCCGAGTGGATTATGAACATAAACTACTGCACATGAAGACAATTATAATTGATAACACTGGTCAACACACTTTTTCTGGCATAAGGTATTCCAACGGTTTTAAGGTAATTTTGGGTTGCTGATTCCAAATCTGGCATCAGTTTTTGTCTATCCCATCAGGTTTTTGAGATATCAAATATTGCATTTTCAATAAAAACTGCAGAAGAAAAATATTAAATAATTGTGGATATCTACATAAAATTATATTATAAACACACTATCCAAAAAATACAGCACCATATTTTAACACTAAAGCAGCCACTGACTCGCAACAACTTGCAATCATAAGTTGCGAGTTAATTTCGGGTAAAATCAATGGAAATGGGGTATGCCGATAGCATTACAATTTGATGTGATAGAGCAAATCTGATATCAGATTTGGAATCAGCACCCTGAAATTAGTCTAAAACAGCTGCAAAAGTCCAGGCCAGAAAAAAATGTTTTATTTTGTTGACCTGTGTAATAAAACCGACTCGAATGGCATACAGATAAGATCTGTGCAAAGCATAAAAGTACTCTAGCATTAATGAGAAATTACCTAATGGGCCCTACTGCCACGGCTAAAAAAGTAATATAACGATTGGTATATATCAAAACCTAAATCAAGATGAACAAAAATTAGTCATGGATACGAAATACACAGTTAGTATGAATACCGAACACCAAACACACTGATAACATCTAGGGAAAGAGAATACTGTATGGAAATGTATTCTGAAGTCACGCAGAGTGAGGGAAGGAGCAGAAAATGAAGTGTTTTGACCTGTCGCCAGGTAGTTGGAACAAAACGCAAGTGACTGGAGTGAATTGCAGAATTATGAATGCCACTATCTAGCTCGTATGTTTCTAATTTTGCATATCTTAATACTAACATTTAACTAATTTATGATAATGCATAACTATGCAATGGCTATGTTGCTAATTTGGCTAAGGAGACATAGGAGAAGTTTGGTTTTATTTTCTGTGCCAAAGCCGTCTTTAACTCCAAACGAACATATGCACAAATTTGCCCAAAGTTGGAATACAGGTGTCATATCTGGGGTTCAGCACCCATTTTCAACCTCACTGTACTTGCTAAAATTAAACTTAAAGCAGTCATGTTGATTGATGATCCAGAACTCACTACAGTACATAAATTCAGACCACTATGCATTGGGTGAATAAAAGCAAAATGATCATGAAGAGCAACAGAACAAAACACGTGGAAGGTTGCAAGGGTGTCAATCAATTGCATTATAAGGTACAATATGTCATCGAACAAAATCTATTCTGCCTTCAGCAATTCAGAGAATGCCTTTAAGGAAACCATTATTCAAATTGACAAATATATCACAAGAACAAAACAATCATACGATTAAAAGACCAAACAAGGACAGGAATATGCAAAATCATAAGAGATACTTCATAACACATAGACTGCAAAAGGCCAAAGAGAGCTAGTGTGGGTAAAATAAAACGTCGCAAAAGATTAGCAGAGAGCAAAGTGTTTTTTCCAAGCCAAAAGAACATCAGCAGAAAGGAATGCAGTAAAGCAAGAGACATGTCTCTTATCTCACAGAGGCATCGAATACGGGATTTTTTCAGTGCTGAAAATGACTACACAAAACACAAATTCAGCCCAGGTTGTTACGCTGTTATCGTATGTGTGGTGTAGCACCCAGTTCCTATATCGCCATATCTGATAAAATTTAAAGTAGTCAAAATACATAATCCTCATTGACGTCATTGTGGAAAATATAATAAAATAAATATGAGGAGAACACGACTCCTTCATAAAATAGATAAGCAGGCAATTTATCATCATATATCGGTCTCTCCACAAAGTTTTATATCAACATGTTACACAATGTCCCCTTCCTACATCTGCATTCACACACAAAAAAACATAATTTCAGCAGCACTGATTCAGGACAAGCAAACTCTGTACCGGTTTCGACAGTCTCAACAGCAATCAGGCTTGCTTGAACCAATGTTGGTGCTATACAGAATGATCATCATTTTTTTCGCAAAATTATAATACATTATAAAATTATCATTAGCATTGTCATGGAGCATATAACAAAAATAAATAAGCAGACTAAACTTCATACATGTCCCTCCACAGAAAAAAGTATATTTTTACACATCCCATCAGCCACAATCCTAACTGCTGATGAGACACTGTTTGTCAAAATCAGTCCAAAGTTTGCTTGTAGTGTACTTAACAGTTTCTTCTGAAATTAAGCACCCCCAAAAGGTCGTGTGGCTGATGGAAGGTTTAAAAATATATTTTAGTTCTTATATCCTTGCTCAATTCAAGAAACGCATGGTAACTCTTTGCCAAAAAATGGGGCACAGTACTCTGTGGTTGAGTACATCAGATCAATGGCCAGTGTCCAAGGCATAGAGGCATCTGCACCACAGCATCTACCAGCTTATTTTTTAAGCAGATTCACCCTTGGCTGATTTCCAACAACTAAACTGAGATGAAATACAGGAAACACATACAACGTTTCAAGTTTTCTAAAACACATACGTGTAGTGTAGCACAAGTCGGAGACGAGGTAGTTGCAGGACGCACCTTCTATATTAACATTCTTTAGGTTCAACAGGTTCACCTCGTTCCTTCTCGATGTCGTACAGCCCAGCCTAAACACAACCCTAACCGCGTTACACTGACGGTGTCGACCGAGACAGCCAACAACTATCCGGCCCCACAATTATCGAGTGAAGGCGGCAGCGACGAAGGTGGCAAAGACAACAGCGACAAGACGAGTCCACTCCCAGAACTGGCAGCTCAGAGCGCTCGCTCTCCGCTGCTGTTATCCTACTCAGCGCAGCCTGGCTCTGCAGTACTACATTTAATAAAAGAAGCACCCTGACAAGAATCGTCGTGGAAGTCGTTTATTAATAGTAAAAACAAGACTTCCAATGTATCCTGCAAAGTAAGTTAATTTTAAGAAAGCTAGCAAATCGCACATCCCTTGTACGTGACTGCCTGTCCGTCTCTCCCAGCCAGCAAAACTTGTATTCTTATATAGAGCCCTGTCTCTATCCACCTTTCTCTTGCGTTCTCGTACTGTGCACCAAACACATCCATCCCAGTGGTTTTGCTATCGCGGTTTTGTGATAAATATAATGATGTAGCATTCGCCGATCATGCGTGGTGACGTCACACCACGCACGTGCACTTGGGAACTGGACACCCAACCGGACAGGAATCCACCCAGATCATCCAGCCAGACAACGTTTTTCTAACACTGTATTGCGTGACATACAAATTTGAAGCAGATGAAACTGCATTTTGGCAAATGTTTAACCAGAAAAAAAACTGACAAGACCAATGGAATCATAACTGATAACAAAAAATGCAACGCTTCGTCAGTAACGCCGCTTAATATTTTGTTTTCCATTTAAGGCAGTGTTATTTATGAATGTGTTGAGTTGTGCTTGTGCACTACTGCCAACGCGATATCACACAATTCATAACTGGTAAAACCGGTTTTCAGTTCACCCAAGCTATACCAGAAAACCAACCGGTTTGACTGGTTGCCACTAAAAGTGGTCCCATTGTGGTATACCAGGCATTGTGCTTAACAATGTGTGCTCCAGAACTTGCACCAGTTCGTGAGAGGCTCTTCAAGCTCTACTCAATAGTGCCCACACTATACCGACTTGACAAGTTGAGCGGCTCCTGCCATTCCCCAATTTGGATCATTCATTTCGTATGCACATTGTCCTCTCACCTTCGCTCCATTACGATGTTAAAGCTCCTCTATCACTTGGTGTCATTATTTATCATTGATCATCAGTATAGGTTCCATTAAGCATGAATTTGCAGATGACCTATTAGCATATGTAACTCATGTTTGGGGCTCAAGAGTTGAAAAATATAAGGGTCTATGATCAGGCCCTGACATTTTAAAATGATTTGTGGCTGGCATCCTGCACGAATGTACATCCTACTCTGTGGCATCAACTGAAGTCTGAAAGTTTGGATTTCTAGCTTTGTAATTGATCAATAACATGCGGTGATTTATGGTAGTCAATCTTAAAACTTCACAGAAAACTGGCATTCCACAAGGCTCTGCTTGGTCTCCAACATTATTTTTTAATCTTTATTAATTACTTATCTTACACTGAACATACGATCCATTCCCTTGCAAATGACAATCCACATTACGCATCATACTAATTTAAATTACAATATACATTTAGCTACCCAACAGGCTGATACTTAACTATCACCACTGACTTGAATACATTCTCAATGCAATGACAAAAACATGATCACGTTCAAATAATAAAAAAAACCAATGACAAAATCACGTAACACTGGCAATTCCACATTTTCTCACATCATATTTAACAATGTTATTCTTAGCCACAGTAAAATCACCTGCTTGGTGCAAAAATGTAATCTGACCTGTTCTGGAACGGCTGTATCACGAATCTGGCTGCTGCATCGAATACGTTTGTTTTTGTTCCGTGCTAAACCAAATATTACTACAGTATGCAAAACACAAATTCAGCCCTGGTTGTAACGCTGTTGTCATGTTTGGTGGTTTCGACAGTCTCATTTGCAGTCAGGCTTGCTGGAACCTGGTGTTATACAGAATGATTATCACTTTTTAGCAAAATTGTTATATATTACAAAATTATATATAGCATTGTTGTGGAGAATATAACAAATATCAAAAAGTAGACTACAACTTCATATATCTGTCCCTCCACAGAAAATGTATTTTGTACACAAGCCTGACTGCTGATGAGACATCTCTAGGTCAGTGGTTCTTGACCTTTACTACAGCCTTGCCCCCCTTTGCTTCTCAATCGTAAAAAAATGTATAATGTTAATAAATACATAGGTTTGATGAAACGAAGTACATGTAGTTGTACTCACGTGCCCGTGCTTAATTTTTGTTTCGACGATTTACTTTAATTAACAATCTGGCCACGTCTCGCACCCCCCGAAAAGGCATCGTGCACCCCAGGTTAAGAACCACTGTCCTTGGTCGAGATCAGTCCAGAGTTTGCCGATACTGTATGGTACAATTTATTCTGAATGAAGCACCCCCAGAAGGTCGTGTACCTGATGGGATGTTTACAATTATATTTTAGTTCTTATATCCTTGCTCAATTCAAGAAACACATGGTAACTCTTTGCCAAAAAATGGGGCACAGTACTCTGTGGTTGAGTACATCAGATCAATGGCCAGTGTCCGAGGCATGGAGGCATCTGCACCACAGCGTCTATTCAAGAAACGTATATTATCTCGTCCATTACAACGTTGATAAGTGTTGCTGGCCGCTTAACGTTGAGCCTTTTGAGGCTGTGCTCAGCCACTGCACGGAAACAGCGACAGAAAACCCAGTTACAATAAACACGAATACTACAGATAAACGTGACATAGACATGCCTACGCAGTCAACGATTCCTCGTATAGCCTTGACGAGACTGATGAACGGCGTTCGAGGGGGAGATGATGTGGCCATTTGTCTTGGTGTGGTGATGGCTTGGTGTGGAGTGGCTGGAATAGAACTCAGGCGCGAGTTGGCATGGCTGTTGCACTTAATTACTGCAGCGGCGCCGCTCCAACGCTGTATTCTCGACAGGGAGCCTCGGTCGCAGATACAGCATCACCACCCTGATGGTGACCATCGTCATCCCGACGACAATAATCGTGAGCGACCGAGCGCAATAAACGTGAGGCAGCGAAGATGTAGAGGTGAACAGTGTCACTCCTAAAGCTTCCCACCGCCTGGCTTTTGGCTCTTTGGTTGCCACCTGTTGGGGGCCACTCCCGCCAGTCGCGTATCAGCAGCGAGACTAATAACTACAATACTGCATTACCTATCAACCCCTTATCAGTGCCCTACCTTATTACAGACCAATTTAGACCTTATTGGTCACCCCGTGCCCCTTATAAATCTCAACGTTCATCCGACAAAGACCCATCACAAGGGAGAAACACAAAGACACACAAACATGTTTTCTGTGCCCGTATTGAAACGACTGTACACCGCATGGACCTGAAAGCTCAAATTCCCTGTACAGTACAAGAATACGGGGTAAACCGTGTGGGTTGACAGCTATGCACCACCACCACCAAACCTGTCAACCCCTTATCAGTGCCTACCTTATTACAGATCAATTCAAACCTTAATGGTCACCCCGTGCCCTTATAAATCTTAACGTTCATCCTACAAAGTGACATCACAAGGATGGAAAACAAATACTGTAGACATTTTCCCCCCATATTGAAACGGCTTCACGCCATATGGACCTGAAAGCTCAACTTCCCCGTACAAGAATACTTGGTAAACCGTGTGGGTTTGACACGGCTCTGAATGCGGCACAGCAACAGCAACAACAACCATCACGTACCGCTCGCTGCAAGCCCAGCTCCGCGGTGGTGCCGCCGCCGCCGCTCGTGCCGCAGTCTCTGCGCTCTGACTCGAGCAGCGAGCTCGGTGTTGACACCGCCACGTGTGGGGGTGGAGCAGAGGCGGAAGTTTCGCCGCGTGGCTCTCGGCCAGGTGCTTCCCAGGTCGAGTCGCGGGGCCGGGACAGCACCGGGGGGTGGGGTGGGGGGGCTGCGTTCTGCCGTGCCGCACGATGCGTCAACTGTCAGAAGAATATCTCTCTTTGAATGCCAACAGTCTTATGAACGTTTGCATACACATGTTGTGGCGTTTTTTTTTCATTTAAACGTAAAGTTTTCCGTCTATTTGGGGAGAATTTTGACATGTCATTGAAGGGTGTTCACAATGCAGCTGTCATTTATCACCACCGGCCAATACAAAGCCGCTGACAAATGAGTTCTTGAACCGTCCCACGGTGAGTAAACGCATTTCACTGGTGGGCAGACGTCAGTCACCTGCGACTTTCCGCCTGATGCTGTCGCGATGAAAGCGGCAACCCTGGGGGGGATGGGGATTCTTCGGGCCACCTGTTGTGTTGTTCAACACGCTCATTGCATAGAGGGGCAAATGAGAAACTCAAAGTATTCGTCCGGTACGCGCGTCCGCGCTGGATGTAACTCGAGTGAACTGCCCGCGGAACGCTTTTAATTATTATTACACGCTTGTATTTAACTCACTCTGTTGTCGTATCCTCAAATCTTGTAACTCAATTTTTACTCACTTACCATTGTGCTATCCACTGCAAACTTGGGTATACTATATTCGATCATAAAAAAATAAAACACATTTTAAAACATTTTACACGCTTTTGAACAGGACCCTGCGGGGTGGGCTGGTAGGAATAATACTTAGTACCGGTACAGAGATATCGACCGGGTATAGAGGAGTTAAAGAAACAATTATTATATTCTAGTGTAACGTTAATTAAAAGTGTTTGTTTTGACAAGAAACGCTGTGAGATTTAAAGACTCGTAGTCTTTCATTTCCAACACCACCCTCAACACCACCCCTCCCACGGACGGACAGACGGACGGACGGACACATTAATCTATTGGTGGTCTGGTCCACTTCGTTCCTACCAGTATAACCCCCCCCCATCACTCGCTCGTGATCAATAACCCCCCAATCACTCGCTCGTGATCAATAACCCCCCCAATCACTCTCTCGTGATCAATAACCCCCCCAATCACTCGCTCGTGATCAATAACCCCCCCAATCACTCGCTCGTGATCAATAACCCCCCCAATCACTCCCTCGTGATCAATAACCCCCCCAATCACTCGCTCGTGATCAATAACCCCCCCAATCACTCGCTCGTGATCAATAACCTCCCCCAATCACTCGCTCGTGATCAATAACCCCCCCAATCACTCGTGATCAATAACCCCCCCAATCACTCGTGATCGATAACCCCCCAATCACTCGTGATCAATAACCCCCCAATCACTCGTGATCAATAACCTCCCCAATCACTCGCTCGTGATCAATAACCCCCCCAATCACTCGCTCGTGATCAATAACCCCCCCAATCACTCGCTCGTGATCAATAACCCCCCCAATCACTCCCTCGTGATCAATAACCCCCCCAATCACTCGCTCGTGATCAATAACCCCCCCAATCACTCGCTCGTGATCAATAACCCCCCCAATCACTCGCTCGTGATCAATAACCCCCCCAATCACTCGCTCGTGATCAATAACCCCCCCAATCACTCGCTCGTGATCAATAACCCCCCCAATCACTCGCTCGTGATCAATAACCCCCCCAATCACTCCCTCGTGATCAATAACCCCCCCAATCACTCGCTCGTGATCAATAACCCCCCCAATCACTCGCTCGTGATCAATAACCCCCCAATCACTCTCTCGTGATCAATAACCCCCCCAATCACTCCCTCGTGATCAATAACCCCCCCAATCACTCGCTCGTGATCAATAACCCCCCCAATCACTCCCTCGTGATCAATAACCCCCCCAATCACTCGCTCGTGATCAATAACCCACCCCAATCACTCGCTCGTGATCAATAACCCCCCCAATCACTCGTGATCAATAACCCCCCCAATCACTCGTGATCGATAACCCCCCAATCACTCGTGATCAATAACCCCCCAATCACTCGTGATCAATAACCTCCCCAATCACTCGCTCGTGATCAATAACCCCCCCAATCACTCGCTCGTGATCAATAACCCCCCCAATCACTCGCTCGTGATCAATAACCCCCCCAATCACTCGCTCGTGATCAATAACCCCACCAATCACTCGCTCGTGATCAATAACCCCCCCCAATCACTCGCTCGTGATCAATAACCCCCCCAATCACTCTCTCGTGATCAATAACCCCCCCAATCACTCGCTCGTGATCAATAACCCCCCCAATCACTCGCTCGTGATCAATAACCCCCCCAATCACTCGCTCGTGATCAATAACCCCCCCAATCACTCGCTCGTGATCAATAACCCCCCCAATCACTCCCTCGTGATCAATAACCCCCCCAATCACTCGCTCGTGATCAATAACCCCCCAATCACTCGCACGTGATCAATAACCCCCCCAATCACTCCCTCGTGATCAATAAACCCCCCAATCACTCGCTCGTGATCAATAACCCCCCAATCACTCGTGATCGATAACCCCCCCAATCACTCGTGATCAATAACCCCCCAAACACTCGTGATCAATAACCCCCCAATCTCTCGTGATCAATAACCTCCCCAATCACTCGCTCGTGATCAATAACCCCCCCAATCACTCGCTCGTGATCAATAACCCCCCCAATCACTCGCTCATGATCAATAACCTCCCCAATCACTCGCTCGTGATCAATAACCCCCCCAATCACTCGCTCGTGATCAATAACCCCCCCAATCACTCGCTCGTGATCAATAACCCCCCCAATCACTCGTGATCGATAACCCCCCAATCACTCGTGATCAATAACCCCCCAATCACTCGTGATCAATAACCTCCCCAATAACTCGCTCGTGATCAATAACCCCCCCAATCACTCGCTCGTGATCAATAACCCCCCCAATCACTCGCTCGTGATCAATAACCTCCCCAATCACTCGCTCGTGATCAATAACCCCCCCAATCACTCGCTCGTGATCAATAACCCCCCCAATCACTCGCTCGTGATCAATAACCCCCCCAATCACTCGCTCGTGATCAATAACCCCCCCAATCACTCGCTCGTGATCAATAACCCCCCCAATCACTCGTGATCGATAACCCCCCCAATCACTCGTGATCAATAACCCCCCAATCACTCGTGATCAATAACCCCCCAATCACTCGTGATCAATAACCTCCCCAATCACTCGCTCGTGATCAATAACCCCCCCAATCACTCGCTCGTGATCAATAACCCCCCCCAATCACTCGCTCGTGATCAATAACCCCCCCAATCACTTGCTCGTGATCAATAACCCCCCCCCAATCACTCGCTCGTGATCAATAACCCCCCCCAATCACTCGCTCGTGATCAATAACCCCACCAATCACTCGCTCGTGATCAATAACCCCCCCAATCAACTCGCTCGTGATCAATACCCCCCCCAATCACTCTCTCGTGATCAATAACCCCCCCAATCACTCGCTCGTGATCAATAACCCCCCCAATCACTCGCTCGTGATCAATGACCCCCCCAATCACTCCCTCGTGATCAATAACCCCCCCAATCACTCGCTCGTGATCAATAACCCCCCCAATCACTCCCTCGTGATCAATAACCCCCCCAATCACTCGCTCGTGATCAATAACCCCCCCAATCACTCGCTCGTGATCAATAACCCCCCCAATCACTCCCTCGTGATCAATAACCCCCCAATCACTCGCTCGTGATCAATAACCCCCCCAATCACTCGTGATCGATAACCCCCCCAATCACTCGTGATCAATAACCCCCCAAACACTCGTGATCAATAACCCCCCAATCTCTCGTGATCAATAACCTCCCCAATCACTCGCTCGTGATCAATAACCCCCCCAATCACTCGCTCGTGATCAATAACCCCCCCAATCACTCGCTCATGATCAATAACCTCCCCAATCACTCGCTCGTGATCAATAACCCCCCCAATCACTCGCTCGTGATCAATAACCCCCCCAATCACTCGCTCGTGATCAATAACCCCCCCAATCACTCGTGATCGATAACCCCCCAATCACTCGTGATCAATAACCCCCCAATCACTCGTGATCAATAACCTCCCCAATCACTCGCTCGTGATCAATAACCCCCCCAATCACTCGCTCGTGATCAATAACCCCCCCAATCACTCGCTCGTGATCAATAACCTCCCCAATCACTCGCTCGTGATCAATAACCCCCCCAATCACTCGCTCGTGATCAATAACCCCCCCAATCACTCGCTCGTGATCAATAACCCCCCCAATCACTCGCTCGTGATCAATAACCCCCCCAATCACTCGCTCGTGATCAATAACCCCCCCAATCACTCGTGATCGATAACCCCCCAATCACTCGTGATCAATAACCCCCCAATCACTCGTGATCAATAACCCCCCAATCACTCGTGATCAATAACCTCCCCAATCACTCGCTCGTGATCAATAACCCCCCCAATCACTCGCTCGTGATCAATAACCCCCCCCAATCACTCGCTCGTGTTTAATAACCCCCCCAATCACTCGCTCGTGATCAATAACCCCCCCCAAATCACTCGCTCGTGATCAATAACCCCCCCAATCACTCGCTCGTGATCAATAACCCCCCCAATCACTCGCTCGTGATCAATAACCCCCCCAATCACTCGCTCGTGATCAATAACCCCCCCAATCACTCGCTCGTGATCAATAACCCCCCCAATCACTCGCTCGTGATCAATAACCCCCCCAATCACTCGCTCGTGATCAATAACCCCCCCAATCACTCGCTCGTGATCAATAACCCCCCCAATCACTCCCTCGTGATCAATAACCCCCCCAATCACTGAAATGCGAACCCCTCCCACGGACGGACGGACGGACGGACGGACACATTAATCTGTTGGTGGTCTGGTCCACTTCGTTCCTACCAGTATAAACTCACTCTGTCTGTTGTCGTATCCTCAAGTCTGTCTGTTGTCGTATCCTCAAATCTTGTAACTCAATTTTAACCCACTTCCCAATGTCGTATCGACTGCAAACTTCGCATACGTATGTCATGCTGATGACAATACTATATTCTATCATTAAAACATATATATTTTAAAACAATCTTTTTTATATGTTATGTATGTTTCGGCTTGGGTCTAATTGTCCACGCTCAACTGACGTTGGCTGTAAATCACCACGGTCCCTTACGTTATGGCAAGCTTCGGGGCCACTTCCTGGAGTCGTGGAGTTCTGCCATTACTAGTACGGTACATTTCATTAAAGCGTGTTTTTTTAAAAGTTTTTTTTAATATTACTTTTTCTTTGCGATTCGTTTCCCATTGACACTCGGAGCACGAGCGACGGATACGGCCCAGCGAGCAACCGCTGGCAGCCAGGCTGCCGAGAGGATGCTCAGTGTGGGCGCGGGGGCAGGCAGGAGACGCGGGAGGAGAGCCGCGCCGATCATTGTAAGGCGCGGTGAGGAAGCCACGCGGTGAGGGCGACGGTGCGGCGTGCAACCGCTGCCCATGCTTCTTTGAACACTTTTCATCATTTGCAAACTTTCAAATGTGTTCACAGACATCCATATCACCGATCCACATGTGATAGCAGGTTGTACACACTTATTAAGCACAGTTTTTATGCACATTGGTACATTCCTTTTAATTACCATATTCAGATTTCTAAAAGCACTACAAACTCAATCCGCGAATTTTGCTTCAGCAGTCCACAATTATACCATCTGGGCCATGAGCTTTCTCTGCATTCAATCTAAGTTGACTTCTCCAAGTGTAACATCCTTTATGTTTCGATTTAAAGCTTTCGTGACTGCAGGGATTCATCTTCTTGGTTCTTTCGGTAAAGTCACGTAGAAGGGAAATAATACAAATAAAACATAAAATAATTCTCACGACGTTTCGGCTACAACGCAAGCAGGACGGCTGCGTTGTAGCCGAAACGTCGTGAGAATTATTTTATGATGTTTTATTATTTTATTATTTCCCTTCTACGTGACTTTACCGAAAGAACCAAGAAGATGAATCCTTTATGTTCTTCATCATTGAGACGGTATAATTCCTAGAGTATATATTTACATACAGTGTATCCACGAAAATTTATATTCGCCCTCAATACTACGATTCGTCGATTGCCATTCAACCTCCGTTTTGCTTTTTTCATGCTACAATTGTTTGCATTGTGTTATTTTATATGTTTGAATTCCGTTCCTAATTTCTTTATACGTTCTGTGCATTTTTTGTTTTGTGTAGCATCTGTCTCTTTTCATATTTCTCCTTTTCCTAAACATATATTATTTTGGTTTGAGACAACTTGCTCTCTTAGATTTAACAACACAATGGTGTGCTTAAAAACAGGAGGAAAACAATTCCCATCATTCCTTGGATGCCCGTCATTACCACATTGCATGCACAATGCTGAGCAGTCTCAGCCAGCAGCTCAACAGAGTTGACTGCTTTCGTATTATTGATGAGACCACCAAATCAAAGAGTTGAAAATGTGACCATACCTACAGGCAGGAACAAGAGAAGACTTGTAGGCTGGTTTTATCCCCATTAGGACGCTACAGTCATCCAGGGGCAAAAGCGCCAAGCATCGACCAAGCGAGTGTGCTGCGATCGGCATGCTCCGGGAACCTGCACCCGTGACTGGCACATCGTCAACGAGCTTGCATCAGCAGAAGCCACGAGTCTACGAAGTCAACGCAAAGAGCCAGTACTGCAAGCGGCAAGCTCCGGGGCTGGGCCCTGCAATCGACCAAGGATGACGAGGCTTGCCGAGTAGCGATGTGTCACCGAATACGAGTTCGGCGCTGACAGACGAAGTATCGCTCAAAGTTATTCTACATTGAGTGCCAGCTCCCACCTGGCAGCTGCACGATCAAGGAGAGAGCACGGAGCAGGGGAAAGAACCTGACCAGCCGCCCGTGAGGAAGAGGAGAGTGCCAGAGAGAGCGCCGTGGGTTCGACCCACACACACCGACTAGCACCAGCTGGGAACCAAGACAATAGAGAGGAACGGCGACCAGCAATTGAGCTGCGGGCGCTATCTGACGACGGAATCATTGCGCACCGCCGACGGCGAGCGTGGTGCCGACTCTCTTCATCCAGCAGTGGACAAGCAGCTGCTGCCGAGCGAGAGAGAGCGAGGAAGCTGTTTGTATGCCCCTCCCCCACACTCACACACCCACAACGCATCGCCCGGCATCTGCTTAACGCAAAGAGTTGATCAAGAAGACAAAACCCCCAACACTCACATAATGCACATATCGGGACTAATAATAAGAAGACTAATGATAAGAGTGCGTCAACTATTAGCTGATCATGAAGAACATTGCTGCCCATTGAGTTACGTGGATACGGTCGTTTAGAAGTATTTTAGTCATTCTTTTTGTTAATTGCATAACTGTACCAATGAATTCATTGATGAAAATAAAACGTTTATAAACCTACATTGCGAATCTACACATTCCCAGGGAGACTATTATGTTGAAATATTTCTTTTCATCACAGAATCTTG
The DNA here is from genome assembly GCF_015708825.2 of Lethenteron reissneri. NCBI lineage: Eukaryota > Metazoa > Chordata > Hyperoartia > Petromyzontiformes > Petromyzontidae > Lethenteron > Lethenteron reissneri. Next base: position 5,928,029 of record NC_083842.1, on the reverse strand, counting down.
CCCACAAATTTATTGAAGCCCTTAGCCAATTGATAAGCATTTGCTCAACAAGCAGGCACACTGCCGCACACCATTGTTCCAAGACATTTCGTTAATTGCATAATCTTTCCAATGAATTCATTGAGGTATACTTTTGCTTTCGGGGCATGTTTCTTTATTGCCGTTCGTATGAATATCGTCACATTCAATTTTAAGGACTTTTTCCTATCGCCGTGTCTGGTCGCTTTTACGCTGAGGAATTAACCGATTGTTCTGTTACTCAGTTTAACAAACGTAACCATTGAGGGTTAATTGTACGGATCAATTATTAGGACATCTCCAGGAGTTTTGTGTTGACAATTCCGAGCATAAAGTGTTCGCATATTAGTGTTTTTTAGATAATAAAATAGCTTAACACAGAAGACAGTGATTCCTACCAAAGTTCATGCATAATCATCTTAATTATAAGAACTGTATCCTGCGATGAGATCTGAATTCTGCGATCTGACATAAATACTCGAAAACATAATCAGTAAAAGTTAAAGCGAGAATTATTGTATTATGATTGATATTATCATGATTGATAATACACCCCAAGACAACGAAGCAGAGCCTAATTAGCATAATTACATACACTTGCATAACTTCATACAAATACATCTTCATTTTATCATCACGATTGGTAATACCCCTAGACAACGAAGCGGGTCATAATTAGCCAAAATGCATACTTTTGCATAATTACATGAATTTGCGTAATTTTGTAAAAAAAATCACATTTAAAATTTTCATTTAATACTTTTTTTGAAGACCGAATATATACAACATACCCCCACCCCGAATCCTATAGAACGGCCAATATTTAATCCACGCAGAAACGATCAAGGATTAATGATATTAACGTGTTTAAGCAAACAGATAGTCCACCGCCGGACTATCGAACTCATTTGAAGGCCAATGTAGACAAATTATTATCGAGGCTTCACCCCCCCCGTTTCCTGTGCGTATGTACATTGTCAGTAGACCTCCCATACGCAAGCGTACACATTTGGGTTAACCCCCCCTCCCCCCTCCATGCGTACGTATTAAATGGATGGCCCCATATCAGTTGTTACCCCCCCCACCACGTCCGTTGTTAACCTCTCCATTGCTGATGCATCTCTTCTCTGCTTCAGAATGCAAATACAAGTGCCTCGCAACCTCACAATTTTGCCAGACGAGGACCGAGCAGAAAAGCACCGATTCAGGTGAGGGAGACTCTCTGAGCAGTACCAGGCCAGGTGCACGTGGCCTGCGTCTCGCGCGGGAGATGCACGGTGACACGTGGGCGCAACCATCCCTCACCCCGCGTGGGCGAAACGCAGCAATCCCCACTCATCGCTGGTCACCGCTTCCCTCATCTCACTGTCTCACTACCGCATTCTCCATGGTCTCTGCTACCTCTCCCTCTCGTATCACTCCCCTCCACGCTCTCTTACCTCTCCTCTCTCATCTCACTCTACTCCCCCTCCACGCTCTCTTACCTCTCATCTCACTCTACTGCTCTCTCTGTACTCTCCCCTCGGCTACCAAAGCTTTCTATCGAAGCCTCCCAGTCAACCTTTGCTCCGTGGGAGGTCCACCAGCTCGCTGCCCTTGAGAGTCACGTGTGGCCGATGCCTGGGCTGTGCAGGCTGCGCGCTCTGATCCCTGAGCCAGCAGCCGCACGAGTTCGCTCCTCGCAATGGTGATGGGGGAGGGAGGCTGGGGGGGCAGTCACAGCCCTTGTGTTCAAGCCGCGCAATGCAGCGGCACCAAGTGGCTCGGTTCCATCAAGAGCTCTAAGAGAGTTCACTTATCAGATTGAAACATTTGCAAACTTTCATTACAAGAGGAACAAGTCGACCCTTCCATGCGTCTGTTATGAAAGTTAACTTCTCTGCCGAGTGAAAGCGTGTCCATATTGTAGGCACGTGCTTACATGGAGTGGAATCACCGCTTGTGCAATGTTATCCAATGCTCGCGGTTTCCAAACGAGCTTGAAACAAGGTCAACCCCCACCACCTGCCACTAGACACCACGCAGCGAAAATAAATCCTGCCACCACCACCAACAGCTGTGAGCAGGCCACAAGCCCTGTATCGTCTGTTGTATGTGTAGTGAGTAGCAGGGAGGCGGACGACGGAGTTGAGGCACACTCTTTTTATTAACCCAGGGACAGACACAATAGTTGAAGGGGTAACGGCCCCTTCACCCGTACTAGCTGGGGAACCACCCTAGTACTAAGTCCTCTGTCCTGCTCCCCCAGTCCTCCTCTAATGGGCTACGGGAGGCTATCTGATCTGGCCCTGGTAAGCACAGATCTCGGCACCAGCTAAGCCGGCCTTGCCCTTACAAGGGCAGAGGTCCGGGAGCTCTTGGGCCGCGCCGCTGGCTTACCCAGCTCGGCCCTGACAAGGGCAGCGAGGCAGGGGAGTCCCAGGGCTTAATCTCAGAGTCTTCAGTCTTCACTGGTCAGCTTCGTGTCGAACTGGCCCCGAGCTCTCTGGCTCCCCGCCTTTTATAGAGCTCCCCTCGGAGGGGCGGGGTTATGGGGGATCCCAGAGCCCCCATGGCCCCCCAGTGGTTAACGGATGCGGACGTCGGTGTGGCCACCCGTGTGTGTGGGTGCGGACACCCCTGTGTTTCTCGTCCGCCTTTCCTCCCGTAATAACCCCTACATATGTAATGGTTCCTCGCTTGCGGTAATGTGACCATCAGTTTCTTATTTAGTTCTACGAAGCTTTCTGTTTAATGTCTTAAACCGCTCGTGTCTGGTCACAATAGCGCTTCACTTAGCAGCGCTCCACACCCCCTAACCAGAGGTCGCAATCGGGTACCTGATACCCGTACCCTACCCGATACCCGGCTACCCGTACCCGGCCGGGTACGGGTACCCGTTTGTGACCCTGGAGCGGCCGGGTACGGGTACGGGTAGGCCGTGAGTCACTGGTGAGTAACCGTTTGTCACTCATTTCGGGTAGGGTACGGGTACGGGTAGGGAACGGGTACCCGTACCTGGCCGGGTACGGGTACCCATTTGCGACCCTGGTGTGGCCGGGTACGGATAAGGAATCAAAACCCGTTTGCGACCTCTGCCCCTAACCCACACCCCCCCATCTATCTCTCCTCCCTGGCTCCGCCCTCTCACTTACCTATATAGCCTCTTGTTACAGCAGCCCTTTTGCCCACTTCAGTAATTTTTTCTTGCTGTGGTTGTCCCACCTGATGACGGACGCTTGTGTTACGCCCGAAACGTCGTTATTTAATTTATTTTATTTATATCTACGTGGCATTACCGAAAGAACCAAAGAGTAAGCAACATATTTATTTATTTACTTACATTCCTGGATCTCTTCGAAAGAACAGAGCCACATAATATCGCATTGTAACTTCTGGAATTGGCTTCAGAGCCCTTTGCCCTTTACCCATCAAATTACGATTTTACACGACCACGAGAGGGCGGTGTCTCGTGCTCTATGGGTGAGAGAGTGCTTCAGTCCCCTAACTTGATGCTGAATTGCTCTGAGAGCTTGGGGCTCTTATCAATTTACGAGCAAAAGGCTGGACCAATAGAAGACACGACGTGCATCATAATGATCAAAGTGTATCTGCGGCTTATGTAAAATGTGTGGTGTCGATTCTGACACCCGAACGCAGTGGGGTAGTCACGCGCGTGCACTGCACCCCGCACACGGCGGGGATTCTTTAGAGCCCCTCAACGTAAACAATAAACATCGAAAACAATAAACATCACACTCCCAGCACATCGTCGATCAAAGTGGATCTGCGGCACTGTACGGCGTCTCCTGCAGCAGGGGATGGTGCGGTGCAGAATTGGCTCGAAGCTGTTGGTGGTTCCCATGGTGTTTTTGTACCTTTCTCTTGCATTGCTTGTGTATGGAGTTGTCATATATATGGCGACATAATGAACAACACGGCCTGTGAATGAGCTACAATGGGTCTACAGGGGCACCCCACTGTGAATGGGCTACAATGGATCTACAGGGGCACCCCACTGTGAATGGGCTACAATGGGTCTACAGGGACACCCCACTGTGAATGGGCTACAATGGGTCTACAGGGGCATTCCACTGTGAATGGGCTACAATGGGTCTACAGGGGCACCCCACTGTGAATGGGCTACAATGAGGCTACAGGGACACCCCACTGTGAATGGGCTACAATGGGTCTACAGGGCACCCCACTGTGAATGAGCTACAATGGGTCTACAGGGCACCCCACTGTGAATAGGCTACAATGGGTCTACAGGGACACCCCACTGTGAATGGGCTACAATGGGTCTACAGGGGCGCCCCACTGTGAATGGACTACAATGGGTCTACAGGGGCATCCCACTGTGAATGGGCTACAATGGATCTACAGGGGCACCCCACTGTGAATGGACTACAATGGGTCTACAGGGGCATCCCACTGTGAATGGGCTACAATGGATCTACAGGGGCGCCCCACTGTGAATGGGCTACAATGGGTCTACAGGGGCGCCCCACTGTGAATGGGCTACAATGGGTCTACAGGGGCGCCCCACTGTGAATGGGCTACAATGGGTCTACAGGGGCACCCCACTGTGAATGGGCTACAATGGATCTACAGGGGCACCCCACTGTGAATGGACTACAATGGGTCTACAGGGGCATCCCACTGTGAATGGGCTACAATGGATCTACAGGGGCACCCCACTGTGAATGGGCTACAATGGGTCTACAGGGGCGCCCCACTGTGAATGGGCTACAATGGGTCTACAGGGGCGCCCCACTGTGAATGGGCTACAATGGGTCTACAGGGGCGCCCCACTGTGAATGGGCTACAATGGGTCTACAGGGGCGCCCCACTGTGAATGGGCTACAATGGGTCTACAGGGGCACCCCACTGTGAATGGGCTACAATGGGTCTACAGGGGCGCCCCACTGTGAATGGGCTACAATGGGTCTACAGGGGCGCCCCACTGTGAATGGGCTACAATGGGTCTACAGGGGCGCCCCACTGTGAATGGGCTACAATGGGTCTACAGGGGCACCCCACTGTGCATGAGCTACAATGGGTCTACAGGGGCACCCCACTGTGAATGGACTACAATGGGTCTACAGGGGCACCCCACTGCTGCTATTTCGAGGACTCTGCGTGGGCGTTCAGAGCGGGCGGCGTGCTCAGCCGAGGCGTCTGTAGCCCCGCACCGGCGCAGCTGCACACCGTTGCAGTCCCGGGTTTTTATCATCGTTAGAGAGACAAAAGTGGCTAGCAGTGGTGCTGGCCACTCACCCCCTCGGGTGCCGTGCCAGCTTTCATAGGTGCTCGCTAACAGGACTTGCTCCTAGTCTGTTAAAGCTATACGGGGGATCTTCGTTTTTTTATGAATGTGAGGGAGTGGTGGCGTAGTGGCTTGGGTACTCCACTATCAACCCAGTGACATGAGGTCAACCCCTGAGCAGGGCTAATATCAGTGACAAGTCGTGTCTGCACTTGTCCTGGACCTCCTCTAGGTCCACTCGGCCTTACAATGGGTACCTATTGCAGTGTGTAAAAGATGAGCACTGTGGAGACAAAGATGGCCGCGCATGGTGCTCGCCACACCACCCCTCGGGGCGCCGTGCCCTTCTCAATAGCTGGTTCGTGGCAACAGTTGTCCCAACAGTCTCTGAGTGAATGCGCACGATATTTGTGGGTGTGCGCGTGTGCGAGCAAATTGCAAGGCTCAGGGCTACTTGAAGGTCAAGCGCGAGTGTTTCAACAGGGTGTGGTCGGACATCGTCCGCACTCAGGATGAGTGCGGCGGTGCTGCTGGCGTCCCGTGGGCCGGGGCTGGCCCAGTGCGCTCCGTTTTCCTGGCTGCCCATGAGCAGTGCCGAGCGGCACCGCAACAGGGCCAACCCGGCGTGATCCTCGCTCCTACGAAGGGGAGACACCACTGCCATCCATAGCCACAGGCGCAGCGCGTAGTCGTAGCCGTAGTGATCGGCGCACCACCGCGATGTGAACTCTGCAGCCCGAGGTCCATTTAAAAGCCACGACGAACGTCGGCGGCGAGTGGCATCTCAACCGGTCCTAGCACTGTAAATGTCACCAAATTATGCTCAGTAATACCTGATTTGTGTTTCCCATAAAATCAAATCGTTAACTTGCATAGTTTCGTAGGGGTCGTCATTAGTACAGTCTTGAAGTTCATTATATAAAGTACTTTAGGAATAAGAAAAGTCGATACATTATGGTGGTTGACAAAATATGTTTCTTGGCCATTGTGAGATTAAACAAAAAGTGCCACTCCATCTGCTGCTGTGAAATGTAAAACACCACACGGGTTGCATTCCTATGCAATAACTCATGTGAACACACCGTGTGTGCTGCGTGGGCTCTGGCGACACTTTCAAGGAACTGAGGGGATTTTGAACAATTCTAATACGGCCTGGAGCACCGCTCCCAATGCAGTTCAGTCAATTTGACAGGAACCGTGCAGTAGAGCAGCAGCACTCCCGGTGTGTGTTCCATTGCTCAAGGAGACGCTCGTGAATCGTACTGCATCGCGTTGTGATAGCCTGAGCTGTGTGGTGTCAACGTGAGGAGGGGAGCCTCACTGGACATGGAAGTGGAGATGGGGTCACAACGGGGTATGGGTGAGACCGGAGGTGCCTGGCTGTGTGAATGAGTGGTGGTGCAGTGGTTAGTGCACCGTGCTCTGAACCTGGTGACCTGAGATTGATGCTCGACCACGGTAGCAATCAGTGCGGAGTAATCTCTGAACCAGTCCTGGGCCTCCGTTGTGCAATGTGTAAACATCAGCACTGGGTAGCCACATGACCCACTCATGTGACACGTCAGCCTTCATAGGTGCTCACTAACAGCACTTGCCCCATGAGTCTGGTGGCGGCTGTACTAGCGGTGCGTGTCTTGTGTTTCTCCCCTCCTCCCAATGCAGCTGAAGCCCTGCTGAGGCGACCGCACGTCTCCGACGACCTTGTGCGTGAGCATCTCTCCTCCAATCCCACCACGGCTGACAAACCCTCACCCACCCATCCACACCTCCTCTGTCGTGTCTCCAGCATGACCCATCGGTTGGTGTTTCCATGCCATCTCAACTGCCCAGGCCGGACTTCCACCATCATAAAAAAACCTTGAGAGGCAACTGGCTCTTGCCACAATTTGTTAAAGGCCACCACTGGCGAACTCGAGTGTCTTTTACAGGAGCCAAGAGCACAGTTGGTCTCTATTGAACCTGAACAAACTTACCACCATCGCCAAAACCATCAAAGCACCTCCCAAACTGCACCTGCCCACTAACAACCCCCGTGCTTCAGAGTCACGGACATTTATATCTGTGAAATAGTGTACACGTATATTGCATTATTGTTTTGAAATTAGCTAACATCCCAATGCAGGACCGTCCTAAAGAATAAGCGCCAAACTGAGCGAGGTTTACCTGGGTTGAATAATTGTCACCGTTATTCAAGAGCGCGCTGTCATTGCTGTGAGTGCCTCTGTGTGTGAGCGTTTTTCAGTCGCGTCTCTGTGCGTCCACTGTGCAGAATGCGCGCTCAGCAGCTGCTTCAACAACACGGAGTGCTTCCACAACTACCACCACGAGCTTGCTCAGAACCCCGGTGAGCAGGGAGGGTCCTTCCTTCCCCCCGCTACCCCCCCACCCACCCATGCCTCCACAGCTCCCACTCCCCCCCCCACCCCCCGTGACCCGAGGCTGTGCAGTGTTGCGAGCGCCCTGGAGACTGAGAGCCCGATTCCCGTGTAGGGCAGGGGGACTGATTAGGGCTGTAGGTACAACGCGTCTATCCATCGATTCATTCCGACTCTTAATGCTCACGATACATGCGTCGACATGCTTGCATAAGAATTTATGTTTTTTTATATTTATATGACTGTGTGTGGATATCTCTCACTGGGTGCCCTGTGTGTGTGTGTTTGGATATCTCTCACTGGGTGCCCTGTGTGTGTGTGGATATCTCTCACGAGGTGCCCTGTGTGTGTGTGTGTGTGGATATCTCTCACTGGGTGCCCTGTGTGTGTGTGGATATCTCTCACTAGGTGCCCTGTGTGTGTGTGTGTGGATATCTCTCACTGGGTGCACTGTGTGTGTGTGTGGATATCTCACTGGGTGCCCTGTGTGTGTGTGTGGATATCTCTTACGGGGTGCCCTGTGTGTGTGTGTGGATATCTCTCACTGGGTGCCCTGTGTGTGTGTATCTCTCACTGGGTGCCCTGTGTGTGTGTATCTCTCATTGGGTGCCCTGTGTGTGTGTGGATATCTCTCACTGGGTGCCCTGTGTGTGTGTGGATATCTCTCACTGGGTGCCCTGTGTGTGTGTGGGTATATCTTACTGGGTGCCCTGTGTGTGTGTGTGTATCTCTCACTGGGTGCCCTGTGTGTGTGTGGGTATATCTTACTGGGTGCCCTGTGTGTGTGTGTGTATCTCTCACTGGGTGCCCTGTGTGTGTGGATATCTCTCCCTGGGTGCCCTGTGTGTGTGGATATCTCTCACTGGGTGCCCTGTGTGTGTGGATATCTCTCACTGGGTGCCCTGTGTGTGTGTGGATATCTCTCACTGAGTGCCCTGTGCGTGTGTGTGCCTCGTGTGTAGGGTCTCACCGGGTCTTCAACCTCACGCTGTGCGCGTTCGTCTCCACCGACTACCCACTCGGTGAGTCCTGCACCGCGAGCCCCTCGCGGGACACACAGACAACACCCAAGTATTTGTTTTCAAAGCCAAAGCCACGTTCCTAAGCGCAGCACCCGGGCCAGGGTGAAAGCCTGGGTGAGTGGCTGAGCCGTGGCCGTGCCTCACCGCGTGCTCGCGCTGTCTCCTTTTTGGTGTTGTTGTCCATCGGTGCAGAGTGCGACCACCGCAACTGCACCCTGGACATCGCCGCTTGCAAGCACCTGGACACGGCGAGCATGCCGGGTACGAGCGCGCACACACGCACACGCGGCCTGGAGCGCACGCAAGCACGAGTACACACAACACGCGCCGTCAATGCTCACGATTCGTCGAACAGGATCGATCCCTGTGCTCTCCGCACACACGTGGAAGCGTTCACGTGTGGGAATTGTTGAAGTGTCATAAAGCCAAAACACGTTCCTTCGGAGTGGGCAGGTAGGAACTTGTTGGACAGCGCATTCGTGCGATCCGTGTTGGATACCGTAGTCGTGTTGGAGGTTGTAGCTGTTACTATTGCTTTAGATGATGATTGTTGATTTATTGGTGTAGGTCTTTAAGTTCATGTAGCTGTTGCAGCAGGTCACGCCTGTGCTGTGACGTCGCCTCCTGCGTGTACCACGCGCGCCAATCCACCTGACCTGGTCCTTGAACGGCCACGATGTTGTCGTAATGGCGCACCAGGTGCATGATGTTGAGCAGGGCGTAGACGCCGCAGTCGTAGCCGTTCGGCTCTTGGCGTTGCGCGACTGCCCCCACGCAGCCATTGAGTCTAACAGCATGGCAGTCGACCTTGGTGGGCATGTGGCGTTGACGATGACCAAGATCTGCCAGTGCGACTGCTCGTGCATTGGTATTATCCACACCGGCCTGGAAGACACGCCATCGAAGACGCAATTCAAGTCGTCGAGATGGCCTGCCAAGAACTTTGTGTACAGGAACATGTTGAACAGGTGGACGTATGCCGCTCGCGGCAGGCAGTAGAACTGCCCTAACAGGTTGATGATGGTGTCGTTCAACCACTGGCCAGGTTGTAAGCAGCGGAAGTCGTTCGGGAACAGCCTTCCGTACCCCGGAACGAAGACGACGTGTTCGACCGAGACGGGGCGGACAACGTGGAGTGACGCCAGGCGGGACGAGTGGCTTGCGAGCCTGTGGTCCCGCGCGTGGTTGCCACATGCCGTTTTTGCCAATGTCTATTCGCCATTTCGTCGAATGTATATTCGGCCGCAACGTCTTGAGGTGTGCCTTCCGGAACGAGGGTGCCAAAGAAAAACAACGGAATCGACACGCCTGCCGCACGCGGCTGAACATCACGTACAGCAACTCGAATGACAGATTCGGGCTGCCGCGACTCGGCTCCAGCAGGGCCATGATGTACGCGAACGTCGCACCCTGGCATTTCCATGTGGTGATTGCGAACGACAGGTCGACTGCGTGCATCTCGTAGGCGACCGTGACCTTGCCGATCCGGATCGTCTTCGGCTTGCGTTGGATCAGTCCCGTCGGGATGTGGACCGCGTCGACACCACCGTCAGCATCGCGCGGGGCGACGTTGAAATGACACGGCCATGCGGCCACATCGACCCCATTCACGGAGACGATGATATGGTCAGGCGGCATCGGCACGTCAATGACACGGCGGTCGCCGCTGTCGCTTTGAGCACGTATGGCGGCGATGGTGGCGCGGCGTTCGTCCGCATTGTCCCACGCGATGGATACCAGCATGCAGGGCGTGCCATTCGCGACATTGTAGACGACGTTGCCGTTGCCATTGTCGAGGATCTGGGCAGGGCAGCCAGCGACGAAGTACCCGAACAGCTCGGGATTGTCCTTCTCCTGGTAGAGCAGTGACTGCAGTGAGACAGGAACGTCGCGCTTCAGGCGCCGACGCCACCGCAGAACGTGTCGACCCGTGACGACGGCGACGTGTACAGCACGTGCAGCATTAATGACGGCCCGATCGCTATTGCCTGTCGTCAGGCACGTGGATTCCGTGAGCCAGGCCGGATCTGCGGCGATCTCGGTCTTGGTAATCGGTGCCGTCAGGCCATTGATTATGTCGTCGTTGATGGGGCGGAAGGCGCAGTCGGCATCCGTCCAGCGGGTCCCCGTCGGGTAACGCCGCGGTAGCGCCCGCATCCCCTGGAGGCGCCGGCAATGATCCGGACAGCCAGCGGCCCGGAGCTGCTCAGTCATCTCGAATACATGGAAACGCTCGAATAGGGAGCGCGCCATCAGGTCTTCCGACGACACGGCGCCGTACATGACGCGATTATAAATCACGCCCGCATGTAACCGGCAGCTGTATGAAGTCACCCACCAGGAGGATGGAGATACCCCCGAAAACCACGCGTGGATTGTACATTGAGCGCAGGCGCTGGTCCAACAGCACGAGGAAGGCAGCCGGCAGCATGCTGACCTCGTTGATGACGACGAGGCGCAAACTGTCGCCGCCGATGACGTTGAAAATCAAGTCCACCAGCTGGCCGGCGTTCAGGTCCTTGACGAACGACTTCCACATGGCGGCAAAAGTCTGCCCCTGGGGCAGCGGGCAGGCGTCGCGGGTCCGTTAGGCCCACGCAGGCTCTCATCGTTGAAGACAAAGGCGTCGGGATGGTTTGCGCACAGGTGGAAGTACAGCAGCGCCAGACGCGGATCCTTCGCGAAATTTTGCGACTTCGCCAGGAACCTGACGGTCTCCTCACTAAGGTCCTACTCAGCGAGAGCGGTCTCGGCCAGAGACGCCAGCATGGCATCCTCAGTATCGACGCTGACGCGTCGCTTCTCGGCTTTCGCGACGCGCGCGCGCTCCAGTCGGGCAGCACGCTCTTCGGGCGTTTCATCCTTTATTGTGCGCCCGCCGCCGTACTGTGGCCAGACGTCGCCGATGGTTGCGAACATCCCCACTATCTCCACACCGCCGATGGTTGCACTGAACGTCAGCGATCGCGCCAGAAAACTTTTGCAGTCAGGCAAACTGCAATATGCCAAGACAGTCACAGTCACTGAACTGCACAGAGTGCACGACAGACAAATATGTACGACAGACAGCCAAATAATCCCTGGTGGGCAGTGTGGAACCTGTTGTTCCTCCCTGTATAAGATTCAAATACTGTCAATAATAGCTGTATAATAATCAAATACTGTCAATTATCCTTTTTCACACTCACGATGTATGTATCATGTCAGAATAATTTATAAATAAGAAATGCCAAACCTATTTTTTTCTAATTAATAAATGGCAACCTCGTGTCTTACCCACAAATGTAGCAACTACCCAAAGCGTTGAGTAGGCACTTAAAATAAATTCATCAACTGAAATTGATTATGCTCCTGACAAATAAACAATGCACGTGAGATTAGATTATTTACAATGCATGTACATTACATGCCAATGTTCATCATCATCATCAGCCATGCTCAATCGACTGCTGGGAGAAAAGGTTCCCCAATATTTTCCCCAATATTGTCACCATTCCTCATGATCCTGCAATCCACCCAGCTCATGCGCATGCGATGATCTCATTGCTTCATCTCTGTGGTGATTATTTTCTCACACGTGTTTTCTCCATCGGTTAACATTCCATCCTAAGTTCTGTCCACTTGCTATTATCCCTTTTAGCCACGACGTGTCTTGGCCAAGCCTAATTTAAACTCTACTTGCATTTTTGCAATGTTGCATTGAGGCTAAAGTAAAGTAACCAAAAAATAACTGTATGAATTAAAATAAAGATGGTCAAAATGAAGTAAAAATAATGAAATCATGACTGTAAATCAATCACAATTAATTGAAAAACTGGAAAGTGTGCTGGGAGTGGGGGGAGGGAACTCCAGTTGAATCGTAAACATGGCCACAGGCAGCCATTGCCACCATGCACACATGCCCAGTTAGGGATGTTCATTTAATTTTTCATGGTTTTACGATAATTGCATGCACAAAAGCCTATTAAAAAAACCATTACCAATCTTCACTACACCCACAATGACCGGAGTGAAGTATGGTCAAAACAAGCTCAATGACTGACATGGCGTGGTTAGGCCTTCATCTAGCAGTGGCTTGACCAAGTGGTGTACGTTTATTATATTGTTAATATTGTATCTATAATGATCAGAACAATGACATTGCAACATGCGTCTGTAAAAATGCGTGCCATGCGCCAAGCAGTTTGATCAAGCACTCAAACAGTAGAAGATTATAGATTCCATGATATAGGAATCAATACAATATTCCATAAGCAAACGGTACAAATCGATAATAAAAGTGCAGGAGATACAAAACACTGAGTACGCTTCGCCAGTACTCTAACTTACAATACGATATTATATGTGCATAGGCAGCTTACTCTGCGTCAAGAGATACGAGAGAAAAGCTTATCAATATACTCATGGTGCTTTTAGTGATAAAGCAAATATCTGTGGAGTCACGTACCGCCTTGAAGACTCTTAATAGAAGACTCTTAATATTTACGTTGAAGCCTATTCGCCATTGCTTGAAGCAGCATCGGTGGGGGAGGGAGAGAGCACAGAGGTGGTGGGGTGGGAAATGACTGGCACCAAGATGGCCTCGAGTGGCATGGGAGAGTTAACGCAGCGAATAATATGCACGACAGACAGACAAATAATCCCTGGTGGGCAGTGTGGAACCTGTTGTTCCTACCTGTATGTATAAAAGATAACTTGACTTTAGGTAACCAGGCAGACAGCCCCCTTAACTATCGCCCCCCCCCTCCCTTAGGCCCCTCCCCTGACCCCCCTTCCTTAGGCCCCTCCCCTGACCCTCCTCCCTTAGGCACCTCCCCTCTCCGTACCCTGCAGTAGGTCTCCACCAATCAAAGAGCTGTTTATGTTATATATTTATTTATGCACGACAGACAGTCAGACAGACAGTCAGTCAGACAGACAATAAATCCCTGGTGGGCAGTGTGGAACATTGTTCCTACCTGTATTATACGCGTATAGAGGTGGAGTGGCGGTGCAGTGTTTAGCGCACTGCGTGACGTATTTCGGCAAGTTCGATTACCAGCCACGGCTAACATCAGTGGCGAGCGGCATCTGACCTGGTACTGGATTTCCCGTCAATTCAACCAGCAGTGGCCAGCGCGGTGAAATATGGCTAAACAACCCCCGTTACCGACGGCGCAGGTATAATTTCATCCAACAGTGGACGGACAAAGCGCTGTTCACTGCCATGGTCGATGTGACACTCCTCGCTTGCATGGAACGGTTTCCCCTGCAGTGGAGAGTGCAGGGCGAGTGTCGCTGCACGGCACTGAGCGGGGACCGCGCGCGGGGCGAGGCTCACGCCGGGCCCTCCCCCTCGTGTGAATGCGTGTGTGTGTTGACATTCTGTGTGTGTGTTGACACTCTGTGTGTGTGTGTTGACACTATGTGTGTGTGTGTTGACACTATGTGTGTGTGTGTTGACACTTTGTGTGTGTACGTTGACACTCTGAGTGTGTGTGTTAACACTCTGTGTGTGTGTTGACATTCTGTGTGTGTGTTGACATTCTGTGTGTGTGTTGACACTCGGTGTGTGTGTTGACACTCTGTGTGTGTGTTGACACTCTGTGTGTGTGTGTTGACACTCTGAGTGTGTGTGTTGACACTCTGTGTGTGTTGACACTCTGTGTATGTGTGTGTGAATGTACGTGTGTGTGTTGACACTATGTGTGTGTGTGTGAATGTGCGTGTGTGTGTGTTTACACTCGTGTTTGTGTTTGTGTCTCTCCCAGCTGGAGCTGTGGTTGCAGTGGTGGTGGTCGTTCTGGTGGTTCCGGTGGTACTGGTTCTGCTCATCCTCTACTTGCGAAGACGTGAGAACCAGCGCTTCAGATGCATTCACACAAAAAAACATAGATTCCCCGTATAGCCTTAACAGACTGTTGGAGCAAGTGCTGTTAGCGAACAACTATGAAGGCTGGGACGGCACACGAAGGGTGGGGGGTGGCCAGCATCACACCTTTGTCTCCATAGTGGTGATGTTTGCACACCGCACCAGGTACTTCTTTGAGGCTGAGTCGACATAGGGGAGGCCCAAAACCGGTTCAGATCATCACTGGTGTTGGCCGTGAGCAGGAATCGAACTTGAGTCACCTGGTTTGTAGCGCAGATGTTGCACTGCCGCTCTGTGTCTTTGTCACAAAGACACACACACTCACACACAAGTGCATGTGCACACACACACGTGCATGTGCACACACGAACAGGACAGGCTGTACTGCTCTGAGAGCAGCTCGGGACATTCGGTGCTTCCCCTGCACTTCCAGTGACAACATCACCGAGAAACATGGCTTCAGCAGCAACCTCACCGAGCACCGCACCTCCAGGAGCAACCTCACTGAGCACCACACCTCCAGGAGCAACCTCATCGAGCACTGCACCTTCAGAAGCAACCTCACCGAGCACCGCACCTCCAGGAGGAGGCTGGAGCTTGGATAAGTTCCCATGGTGGTGATGTCTCTCTGAGTCACCGTCCCAGCTACTCGCTTCGGCTGGCAGCACGCTGTGCCTCCTCCCACTGCGGTTGAATGTTGGTGTTGTTTACATTTAACTTATTTTAAAAGTTTTGTTATCATTCAGTCTTTAGTTTTAGGCTCGAGTTTAACTATTTTAGTTGTTAACTTAGGTTAAGGCACCGGCGTATGTTGTATTTATTGTCTTAAGATGTTACATTTTCATATTATTCGGTAAGCGTTCCCCAAATTTACTATTTTTTATTTTATAAGAAGTCTGAGTTAGAATGTTGCCATCCTCACACAACAGCACTCATTGCTGTTGGTATTCCTGAGCCAGTGTTGTAAATTCCACAGTAACAGGTCAGGGAGCACTTTCTCAATATCACAACCGCGACTGACCTCCAACAAACCAGTTTTACAAACCCCAATGGGAATATATATTCGTTCAGTTCCTGCCCGATCAGGATTGCAACTTGCGACCTGTCATGGTGAGTTGAGCTCTCAAACCACGATGCCATCGGATGCCTCCATGTCTGATATCGGCACCATAATCGCCACCGGTCCCTTAACCGTGGCACTGTGGGGGCTCCAGTGATGCTTTGGCGTTCAACTCTCTCCACCTCTCGCGGTCAACGTCTGCGACTGACCTCCTAATGGTCATGTCACCTCCA
Source organism: Lethenteron reissneri (assembly GCF_015708825.2). Classification (NCBI taxonomy): domain Eukaryota; kingdom Metazoa; phylum Chordata; class Hyperoartia; order Petromyzontiformes; family Petromyzontidae; genus Lethenteron; species Lethenteron reissneri. Next base: position 5,912,222 of record NC_083842.1, on the reverse strand, counting down.
CGCGAAGTTATTCACCCGAACGATGGGCGGTGCGTGGCAGTCGTTGGAAGCACCGTATCTCTAAAATGATTCCAAGACTCACAGCTATAGAATGTCAATTACTACTGTTCATGCAATGGACAACAGTAATATCTAAATCATTATATCAACAGCATTATGTTTCAAATACTATTACAAGCAAACTGATGCCGTTGTGGTAATGTGAGCCGGCACAGGAAGCAGCAGGATCTGATCGTAAAATGAGATCCCAATTCACCACACGTGGTAGCTCGTGGCACAAGGCTAATTGTCTCAAACCATTGCAGTTCTGATTAAATACTTCTCGTTGTCCTGCGATTATTGCGGTTGGCCGTGTACGGTGCGAAATAAGTTAAACATACGTACGTAGAGGGTGCAGCATTAATTGTGAATTAACAGGATTTCTCCAAGTGGAGTTGACTTAAATAACACTGCCACCTAGCGACCCAACATCCCCTCTCAGTTGCCAACCATCGCTCCCTGTGCCCTCTCATCTCGCCCCGGCCTCTCTACTCCTCCCCTCTATCTCACGGGCAGCCGTTTCCCTCCACAAGCACAAATCGTGAGGATGTTGCGAGTTCGACAGCGACATCCCACATGTTACCACAGCTGTTACACATTACCCGGCACGTGTCACTTTGAGGACAATCATATTGGTCAGCCAATGTCAGATTATATAGTTTGTAAAATTTAAGAAAAGTGTCTTTTGCAATGGATATATGAAGTTACATGTTTTCTTGGTGGGGGTGTTAATCCAGAGAATAGCACGCTCCGTTCATTGCGTATTAGCAGATGCGTTCATGACGTCTGACCATAAATCATAAAACCGTGAACACTCAGACTGTGGGCTTGCAGAGTCGGTGTTGGGTGCTGCAGTGCGTCCTGTGTAGGGTACCCTGTTTTTTCTCCATTAAGGCCAAATGTGCTCATTTATAATGTTATTTCTATTGTTTTTAATGTATATACAGTACAACCTTGCATATCTAACCGTCATCTATCCACTTTGCCTAATTAACCACGCAGAGCTGTGCTTGTGCACGGTGTAGCGGTCATCTTCGATTGATGCTCACATATCTGACTTTTACATAAATCTGACCTTCACACAAATCCACATGTAGCTCAGTCTGTCGCAAGCCAGATATGTGATGCACTAACAGAAAAGAAAACGACATCGGTGCGACCACCACAGCAAACACGAGCACGTTCTGCAGGGTGCGCAGTGGCAATTCAGTGGCCGACTGGGGCTGCTTGGTTCGTGGCTGCGCAACGTGGAGATGCAACTCAAGGTGAGGCAGCGTCGTTCCCCGTGACATTTTTGAGCTGCAGGAGCGCCATTATTTCGCCTATTTGGTTCACTTTTAGGGGATCGCGAAACCCCTATTGTATGTGGGACACGGTACATCCACCACGCTATATCTCGAGGACACCCTAGTCACCACAGTCACCTCTGGGCATGCAGAGAATGGTGGGAGCAAACAAGGCCATGAGGGCTTTTGTCGCCAACCCTCCCACGAATGTCAATTCAACGTCAGAGTCTCCGTCTTCAAGCGGTGCTTATCTCTGTGGAAAACAAATTCCACGTTTGTGTGGTGGGGGTCAGTACCTCGCTATAACGACGACTGTTGACGTCCCACAATGCGGTACTCATTTTAACCACACTGGAGCAATGATGGGCCGATAGGCCTCGGCAAGGTAAGGTAATTTACCCTTTTTACCGGGTAAAAGGGTAAAGGTGTTGTGTGGTTATTCTTGACACCACTGGAGACTCGTAGATCCACACAGAGACGGAGCTTCATGTAAGGGCTTGAGCCAGTTGTTTATTAACCACTTTTCACACGTCAGTACTGCACACTCACTGGCTACACTCCACCATCGACGCCTGCCCCCATTCTGGTGCGCGTCAGAACTCTGGCCTGCACGTGGAACTGTCTCCCATTATTCTACGCCCTGGCACGGCTTTCCCTCGTCTCTCCCGGGCGGGGGCACGCTGCCATCACCGCCCGGCGACGTGGTTGGGCTTCTCACCCTCTAGCCTTCCTTCGGCGGCGGCTGGGCTGTTCCCACTGCAGGCACACGTTCCCATCTCTACTCACACTCCACACCCCAGGGGAAGGGTACTGGGGATTCCTAGCACTCACACAGGCTACTCTAGCCTGGCGCTAATTTCCCCCTACTCTGGGTCCCAACTCCCAACCTCACACCTTCCTGGCTCCCTGCAACGACCCGGAACACGTCACGGGTCCCACCCTAAATATCCCGTGGGACATGACGTCACCATCTCACCCGCCGTGCATGACGTCACTCTCTGACGTCACTGCACCGGAGGGCGAGCGTGACGTGATGTCATTATTTACAACTCTGCAAAGGTAAAGGGTAAAGGTGTCGACATGCTAAGGGGTAAGGTAAAGGGTAGGGTAAAGGTAGCGCGGAAGAATTACCCGGTAAAATTCTTGTTTACCTTTCTCTAAAATCTCTGTGGTGCAGCCCGTGGCCTCCATTCAAAATTGGAATCATCGAGAGTATCTAACCTATATAATTCATTTTACAGGTAGGAACAATGTTCCACACTGCCCACCAGGGATTTATTGTCTGTCTGACTGTCTGACTCTGTCGTGCATAAATAAATATATAACATAAACAGCTCTTTGATTGGTGGAGACCTACTGCCGGGTACGGAGAGGGGAGGTGCCTAAGGGAGGAGGGTCAGGGGAGGGGCCTAAGGAAGGGGGTCAGGGGAGGGGCCTAAGGGAGGGGGGGGGGCGATAGTTAAAGGGGCTGTCTGCCTGGTTACCTAAAGTCAAGTTATCTTTTATACATACAGGTAGGAACAACAGGTTCCACACTGCCCACCAGGGATTATTTGTCTGTCTGTCGTGCATATTATTCGCTGCGTTAACTCTCCCATGCCACTCGAGGCCATCTTGGTGCCAGTCATTTCCCACCCCACCACCTCTGTGCTCTCTCCCCCACCGATGCTGCTTCAAGCAATGGCGAATAGGCTTCAACGTAAATATTAAGAGTCTTCTATTAAGAGTCTTCAAGGCGGTACGTGACTCCACAGATATTTGCTTTATCACTAAAAGCACCATGAGTATATTGATAAGCTTTTCTCTCGTATCTCTTGACGCAGAGTAAGCTGCCTATGCACATATAATATCGTATTGTAAGTTAGAGTACTGGCGAAGCGTACTCAGTGTTTTGTATCTCCTGCACTTTTATTATCGATTTGTACCGTTTGCTTATGGAATATTGTATTGATTCCTATATCATGGAATCTATAATCTTCTACTGTTTGAGTGCTTGATCAAACTGCTTGGCGCATGGCACGCATTTTTACAGACGCATGTTGCAATGTCATTGTTCTGATCATAGATACAATATTAACAATATAATAAACGTACACCACTTGGTCAAGCCACTGCTAGATGAAGGCCTAACCACGCCATGTCAGTCATTGAGCTTGTTTAGACCATACTTCACTCCGGTCATTGTGGGTGTAGTGAAGATTGGTAATGGTTTTTTTAATAGGCTTTTGTGCATGCAATTATCGTAAAACCATTAAAAATTAAATGAACATCCCTAACTGGGCATGTGTGCATGGTGGCAATGGCTGCCTGTGGCCATGTTTACGATTCAACTGGAGTTCCCTCCCCCCACTCCCAGCACACTTTCCAGTTTTTCAATTAATTGTGATTGATTTACAGTCATGATTTCATTATTTTTATTTCATTTTGACCATCTTTATTTTAATTCATACAGTTATTTTTTGGTTACTTTACTTTAGCCTCAATGCAACATTGCAAAAATGCAAGTAGAGTTTAAATTAGGCTTGGCCAAGACACGTCGTGGCTAAAAGGGATAATAGCAAGTGGACAGAACTTAGGATGGAATGTTAACCGATGGAGAAAACACGTGTGAGAAAATAATCACCACAGAGATGAAGCAATGAGATCATCGCATGCGCATGAGCTGGGTGGATTGCAGGATCATGAGGAATGGTGACAATATTGGGGAAAATATTGGGGAACCTTTTCTCCCAGCAGTCGATTGAGCATGGCTGATGATGATGATGAACATTGGCATGTAATGTACATGCATTGTAAATAATCTAATCTCACGTGCATTGTTTATTTGTCAGGAGCATAATCAATTTCAGTTGATGAATTTATTTTAAGTGCCTACTCAACGCTTTGGGTAGTTGCTACATTTGTGGGTAAGACACGAGGTTGCCATTTATTAATTAGAAAAAAATAGGTTTGGCATTTCTTATTTATAAATTATTCTGACATGATACATACATCGTGAGTGTGAAAAAGGATAATTGACAGTATTTGATTATTATACAGCTATTATTGACAGTATTTGAATCTTATACAGGGAGGAACAACAGGTTCCACACTGCCCACCAGGGATTATTTGGCTGTCTGTCGTGCATATTTGTCTGTCGTGCACTCTGCGCAGTTCAGTGACTGTGACTGTCTTGGCATATTGCAGTTTGCCTGACTGCAAAAGTTTTCTGGCGCGATCGCTGACGTTCAGTGCAACCATCGGCGGTGTGGAGATAGTGGGGATGTTCGCAACCATCGGCGACGTCTGGCCACAGTACGGCGGCGGGCGCACAATAAAGGACGAAACGCCCGAAGAGCGTGCTGTCCGACTGGAGCGCGCGCGCGTCGCGAAGGCCGAGAAGCGACGCGTCAGCGTCGATACTGAGGATGCCATGCTGGCTTCTCTGGCCGAGACCGCTCTCGCTGAGTAGGACCTTAGTGAGGAGACCGTCAGGTTCCTGGCGAAGTCGCAAAATTTCGCGAAGGATCCGCGTCTGGCGCTGCTGTACCTCCACCTGTGCGCAAACCATCCCGACGCCTTTGTCTTCAACGATGAGAGCCTGCGTGGGCCTAACGGACCCGCGACGCCTGCCCGCTGCCCCAGGGGCAGACTTTTGCCGCCATGTGGAAGTCGTTCGTCAAGGACCTGAACGCCGGCCAGCTGGTGGACTTGATTTTCAACGTCATCGGCGGCGACAGTTTGCGCCTCGTCGTCATCAACGAGGTCAGCATGCTGCCAGCTGCCTTCCTCGTGCTGTTGGACCAGCGCCTGCGCTCAATGTACAATCCACGCGTGGTTTTCGGGGGTATCTCCATCCTCCTGGTGGGTGACTTCATACAGCTGCCGGTTACATGCGGGCGCGATTTATAATCGCGTCATGTACGGCGCCGTGTCGTCGGAAGACCTGATGGCGCGCTCCCTATTCGAGCGTTTCCATGTATTCGAGATGACTGAGCAGCTCCGGGCCGCTGGCTGTCCGGATCATTGCCAGCGCCTCCAGGGGATGCGGGCGCTACCGCGGCGACCCGACGGGGACCCGCTGGACGGATGCCGACTGCGCCTTCCGCCCCATCAACGACGACATAATCAATGGCCTGACGGCACCGATTACCAAGACCGAGATCCGGCCTGGCTCACGGAATCCACGTGCCTGACGACAGGCAATAGCGATCGGGCCGTCATTAATGCTGTACGTGCTGTACACGTCGCCGTCGCCACGGGTCGACACGTTCTGCGGTGGCGTCGGCGCCTGAAGCGCGACGTTCCTGTCTCACTGCAGTCACTGCTCTACCAGGAGAAGGGCAATCCCGAGCTGTTCGGGTACTTCGTCGCTGGCTGCCCTGCCCAGATCCTCGACAATGGCAACGGCAACGTCGTCTACAATGTCGCGAATGGCACGCCCTGCATGCTGGTATCCGTCGCGTGGGACAATGCGGACGAACGCCGCGCCACCATCGCCGCCATACGTGCTCAAAGCGACAGCGGCGACGACGGCGTCCGCCGTGTCATTGACGTGCCGATGCCGCCTGACCATATCATCGTCTCCGTGCATGGGGTCGATGTGGCCGCATGGCCGCGTCATTTCAACGTCGCCCCGCGCGATGCTGACGGTGGTGTCGACGCGGTCCACATCCCGACGGGACTGATCCAACGCAAGCCGAAGACGATCCGGATCGGCAAGATCACGGTCGCCTACGAGATGCACGCGGTCGACCTGTCGTTCGCAATCACCACATGGAAATGCCAGGGTGCGACGTTCGCGTACATCATGGCCCTGCTGGAGCCGAGTCGCGGCAGCCCGAATCTGTCATTCGAGTTGCTGTACGTGATGTTCAGCCGCGTGCGGCAGGCGTGTCGATTCCGTTGTTTTCCTTTGGCACCCTCGTTCCGGAAGGCACACCTCAAGACGTTGCAGCCGAATATACATTCGACGAAATGGCGAATAGACATTGGCAAAAACGGCATGTGGCAACCACGCGCGGGACCACAGGCTCGCAAGCCACTCGTCCCGCCTGGCGTCACTCCACGTTGTCCGCCCCCTGTCTCGGTCGAACACGTCGTCTTCGTTCCGGGGTACGGAAGGCTGTTCCCGAACGACTTCCGCTGCTTACAACCTGGCCAGTGGTTGAACGACACCATCATCAACCTGTTAGGGCAGTTCTACTGCCTGCCGCGAGCGGCATACGTTCAACATGTTCCTGTACACAAAGTTCTTGGCAGGCCATCTCGACGACTTGAATTGCGTCTTCGATGGCGTGTCTTCCAGGCCGGTGTGGATAATACCAATGCACGAGCAGTCGCACTGGCAGATCTTGGTCATCGTCAACGCCACGTGCCCACCAAGGTCGACTGCCATGCTGTTAGACTCAATGGCTGCGTGGGGGCAGTCGCGCAACGCCAAGAGCCGAACGGCTACGACTGCGGCGTCTACGCCCTGCTCAACATCATGCACCTGGTGCGCCATTACGACAACATCGTGGCCGTTCAAGGACCAGGTCAGGTGGATTGGCGCGCGTGGTACACGCAGGAGGCGGCGTCACAGCACAGGCGTGACCTGCTGCAACAGCTACATGAACTTAAAGACCTACACCAATAAATCAACAATCATCATCTGATGCAATAGTAACAGCTACAACCTCCAACACGACTACGGTATCCAACACGGATCGCACGAATGCGCTGTCCAACAAGTTCCTACCTGCCCACTCCGAAGGAACGTGTTTTGTCTATCTGTCTGTCTGTCCGTCCGTCCGTCTGCGTACACTCGCTTCCGGGGGATTTAGCTCTCGGACCGTGGGATTCGCAGAGATTAAATTTTGCCGGTGGGCACGCACCGGCCCCGCGGTAAACTTAGACATTTCCGATTTTTCGTCTCTAAACTTTAAATCGGACCGATTATCGATCTAGTGCGATTTCTCT
>NC_083842.1:5871335-5897071 GCF_015708825.2 Lethenteron reissneri | reverse complement strand
GTGAGAGATGGTGTGATGGTCAGGGTTAGAGACAGAGTTAGGGTGAGAGATGGCGTGATGGTGAGGGTTAGAGACAGGGTGAGAGATGGTTTGATGGTCAGGGTTAGAGACAGAGTTAAGGTGAGAGATGGCGTGATGGTCAGAGTTAGAGGCAGAGTTGGGGTGAGAGATGGTGTGATGGTCAGGGTTAGAGACAGAGTTAGCGTGAGAGATGGCGTGATGGTGAGGGTTAGAGACAGGGTGAGAGATGGTGTGATGGTCAGGGTTAGAGACAGAGTTAGGGTGAGAGATGGCGTGATAGTCAGGGTTAGAGACAGAGTTAGCGTGAGAGATGGCGTGATGGTCAGGGTTAGAGACAGAGTTCGGGTTAGAGATGGCGTGATGGTCAGGGCTAGAGACAGAGTTAGGGTGAGAGATGTCGTGATGGTCAGGGTGAGAGACAGATTCGGGTTAGAGATGGCGTGATGGTCAGGGTTAGAGACAGATTTATGGTGAGAGATGTCGTGATGGTCAGGGTTAGAGACAGAGTTAGGGTGAGAGATGGTGTGATTGTCAGGGCTAGAGACAGAGTTAGGGTGATAGATGTCGTGATGATCAGGGATTGAGACAGAGTTCGGGTTAGAGATGGCGTGATGGTCAGGGTTAGAGGCAGAGTTAGGGTGAGAGATGTCGTGATGGTCAGGGTTAGAGACAGAGTTAGGGTGAGAGATGGTGTGATTGTCAGGGCTAGAGACAGAGTTCGGGTTAGAGATGGCGTGATGGTCAGGGTTAGAGACAGAGTTGGATGAGAGATGGCGTGATGGTCAGGGTTAGAGACAGAGTTAGGGTGAGAGATGGCGTGATGGTGAGGGTTAGAGACAGGGTGAGAGATGGTTTGACGGTCAGGGTTAGAGACAGAGTTAATGTGAGAGATGGCGTGATGGTCAGAGTTAGAGGCAGAGTTGGGGTGAGAGATGGTGTGATGGTCAGGGTTAGAGACAGAGTTATCGTGAGAGATGGCGTGATGGTGAGGGTTAGAGACAGGGTGAGAGATGGTGTGATGGTCAGGGTTAGAGACAGAGTTAGGGTGAGAGATGGCGTGATAGTCAGGGTTAGAGACAGAGTTAGCGTGAGAGATGGCGTGATGGTCAGGGTTAGAGACAGAGTTCGGGTTAGAGATGGCGTGATGGTCAGGGCTAGAGACAGAGTTAGGGTGAGAGATGTCGTGATGGTCAGGGTGAGAGACAGATTCGGGTTAGAGATGGCGTGATGGTCAGGGTTAGAGACAGATTTATGGTGAGAGATGTCGTGATGGTCAGGGTTAGAGACAGAGTTAGGGTGAGAGATGGTGTGATTGTCAGGGCTAGAGACAGAGTTCGGGTTAGAGATGGCGTGATGGTCAGGGTTAGAGACAGAGTTGGATGAGAGATGGCGTGATGGTCAGGGTTAGAGACAGAGTTAGGGTGAGAGATGGTGTGATGGTCAGGGTTAGAGACAGAGTTCGGGTGAGAGATGGTGTAATGGTGAGGGTTAGAGACAGAGTTAGGGTGAGAGATCGCGTGATGGTCAGGGTTAGAGACAGAGTTAGCGTGAGAGATTGCGTGATGGTGAGGGTTAGAGACAGAGTTAGGGTGAGAGATGGCGTGATGGTTAGGGTTAGAGACAGAGTTAGGGTGAGAGATGGCATGATGGTCAGGGTTAGAGACAGAGTTAGGGTGAGAGATGGCGTGATGGTCAGGGTTAGAGACAGAGTTCAGATTAGAGATAGTGTGATGGTCAGGGTTAGAGAAATAGTTAGCGTGAGAGATGGCGTGATGGTCAGGGTTAGAGACAGAGTAAGGGTGAGAGATGGCGTGATGGTCAGGGTTAGAGACAGTGTTCGGGTGAGAGATGGCGTGATGGTCAGGGTTAGAGATAGAGTTCGGGTTAGAGATGGCGTGATGGTCAGCGTTAGAGACAGAGTTAGGGTTAAGAGATGTCGTGATGGTCAGTGTTAGAGACAGAGTTAGGGTGAGAGATGGTGTGATTGTCAGGGTTAGACAGAGTTAGCGTGAGAGATGGCGTGATGGTCAGGGTTAGAAACAGAGTTCGGGTTAGAGATGGCGTGATGGTCAGGGCTAGAGACAGAGTTAGGGTGAGAGATGTCGTGATGGTCAGGGTGAGAGACAGATTCGGGTTAGAGATGGCGTGATGGTCAGGGTTAGAGACAGATTTATGGTGAGAGATGTCGTGATGGTCAGGGTTAGAGACAGAGTTAGGGTGAGAGATGGTGTGATTGTCAGGGCTAGAGACAGAGTTCGGGTTAGAGATGGCGTGATGGTCAGGGTTAGAGACAGAGTTGGATGAGAGATGGCGTGATGGTCAGGGTTAGAGACAGAGTTAGGGTGAGAGATGGTGTGATGGTCAGGGTTAGATACAGAGTTCGGGTGAGAGATGGTGTAATGGTGAGGGTTAGAGACAGAGTTAGGGTGAGAGATCGCGTGATGGTCAGGGTTAGAGACAGAGTTAGCGTGAGAGATTGCGTGATGGTGAGGGTTAGAGACAGAGTTAGGGTGAGAGATGGCGTGATGGTTAGGGTTAGAGACAGAGTTAGGGTGAGAGATGGCATGATGGTCGGGGTTAGAGACAGAGTTAGGGTGAGAGATGGCGTGATGGTCAGGGTTAGAGACAGAGTTCAGATTAGAGATAGTGTGATGGTCAGGGTTAGAGAAATAGTTAGCGTGAGAGATGGCGTGATGGTCAGGGTTAGAGACAGAGTAAGGGTGAGTGATGGCGTGATGGTCAGGGTTAGAGATAGAGTTCGGGTTAGAGATGGCGTGATGGTCAGCGTTAGAGACAGAGTTAGGGTTAAGAGATGTCGTGATGGTCAGTGTTAGAGACAGAGTTAGGGTGAGAGATGGTGTGATTGTCAGGGTTAGACAGAGTAAGGGTGAGAGATGGCGTGAAGGTCAGGGTTAGACACAGAGTTGGGTGAGAGATGACGTGATGGTCAGGGTTAGAGACAGAGATAGGGTGAGAGATGGTGTGAAGGTCAGGGCTAGAGACAGAGTTAGGGTGAGGGATGGTGTGATGGTCAGGGTTAGATACAGAGTTCGGGTTAGAGATGGTGTGATGGTCAGGGTTAGAGACAGAGTTAGGGTGAGAGATGGTGTGATGGCCAGGGTTAGAGACAGAGTTAGGGTGAGGGATGGTGTGATGGTCAGGGTTAGAGACAGAGTTAGGGTGAGAGATGGTGTGATGGTCAGGGTTTGAGACAAATTTAGGGTGAGAGATGGTGTGATGGTCAGAGTTGATTCGAGTCAGGGCTGTGTGCACAGTAGTAAGAGTCACAAAACAAAAATGTTTACATCTGCGGACGCAGTATTTAACTTCCTTTAAACTAATCATGGACTGCCTCAGCTCGCCCTTCTCTCTGAGCCCACCCGTCTCTCACCTGGCTTCAGTGTTGACTTCGACATCACCACGAGAATAACAACGAGCGAGTAGTCACCGATACGAGGCTGTGAGAGAGGTACTGGTTGTGAGATAGAGGTACTGGTTGTGTGAGAGAGAGAGAGGTAGTGGTTGTGAGAGAGAGGTACTGGTTGCGTGAAATAGGTACTGGCTGTGTGAGATGCGTTACCTTCCCGACTGTCAACGCTAAGATTGCCAGTGGAGCTCTTCCTGCCCCAACGATTCAGGCGCAGATCTCAAAGTTGCGCAGCGCACAAGCGGCCACCGGGTTTGACGATTCGGTCAACCCTGACCTGGGACTACTCAGAGCTCTCTCACCTCTCGCAGCAGCAGCGGCTTCTGCTGATCCTGTCCCGGCAGGCGACACAGCGATTAGCTCAGTGCGGGCGATTCTCTCCTGAGCTCTGGCTCGCTCTCCGCTTCTACCCTCGCCTCATCCTCCTCCACACCAGCTCCTCACCACTGAGTGAGCGTCTCTCGCCCAGTGAGGCGGGGAGTTGTGAGTGGGGCGGGGAGGTTCACTTCGCTTGGCTCCCTGCCCCAGGGGGTTCCAGGCTGGGACGCGGGGCAGCAGCAGCACCTGGGCAGACCATGTGGTCTGTTGGTGTTCGTGAAGTTAAGGGCCATTGGCCGCAAATTCGCCTATTATATACATTGTTTTAAAGAAGCATAATTGAAGAAGTTGTTACGTTTGATGATGGGTGTGTTTACACTGTCCTGTATGGAGTGTGTAGTGTGTAGCGATGATGGGTGTGTTTACATTGTGTGGTGTATGGTACATAGTGCGTGGTGTGATGTTGGGTGTATTTACACTGTGGTGTATGGTACATGGTATGTGTAGCGTGGAGTGATGATGGTTGTTTACACTGCGTGGTGTATGGTGCATGGTGTGTGTAGTGTGGTGTGATGATGGGTGTGTTTACACTGTGGTGTATGGTACATGGTCTGTGTAGTGTGGAGTGATGATAGGTGTGTTCTGCCCCGCGGCAGCTATGTGGGTGTGCTTACACATGAACTTTCCGATATGGTGTTGAGTTTGGTCACATTGACGATTTAAGTTACGATTTAAGATTCTCTAAGCCTGGAACACTCCATGGGCAAGCACATCTGGCGCATGGGCACGAACCGCTTCGGTGACATGACAAGAGAGGAGTTCCAGCATACCATGCTGGGCCTCAGGGACTGGAACGGCACCTGCAATGCCTCCCACGGTGCCACGTTCATGGCGCCCATCTTCAAGGCTCCTGAGTCCGTCGACTGGAGGAAGTAGGACTACGTTACTGACTTCAAGGACCAGGGAGAATGCAGCTCTTGCTGGGCATTCATCACTAGTGGCTCCCTCGAAGGGCAGCACAAGCGCAAGACGGGAGTGCTTGTGTCACTGAGCGAGCAGAACCTGGTGGACTGCTCTTCTGCCAAAGGAAAAACGGATGCGGTGGAGGACTCATGGACTTGGCCTTTAACAAAATCAAGAAGAACAGTGGTGTCATACCTGTACATGAGCAGTGCACATCGGAGTCATCGAGTCCATGGACTCTTCGAGCTTTATAAATGCACTCCGGAGATTCTTTGCCATCAGAGGGCCGGCCAAGCAAATTCGTTCTGTTTGTGGAACCAATTTCACTGGAGCATGTAAATAGCTTAAGATCAATACAGAAAATGTTGAAGATGATTATGTAGGGAAATACCTTAGTGACCAAGGCTGCACGTGGATCTTCAATCCTCCTCCCTCTTCGCATATGGGTGGAGCCTGGGAACGCATGATCGGGATTGCTCGACGCATTCTCGACTCCATGCTGTGTGATGTCGGGTCCACACGGCTCTCTCACGAGGTCTTGACCACTTTCATGGCCGAGGTCTCAGCTATAATTAACTCAAGACCCTTGATCCCCGTCTCAACCGACCCGGAGTCACCATTCATCTTGACTCCTGCTACACTTCTTACCCAGAAGACAGACGTGCTCACAGCACCCACCGAGGAGTCAGCACTGCAGATCTCTACAGACATCAATGGAGACAAGTGCAGAGCTTCGCCAACATGTTCTGGCGTCGCTGGAAAAACGAGTACCTTCTGACACTTCAAGTGTGCAGCAAGTGGCAATCGAGCAGACCAGACATCCAAGAAGGTGACCTCGTCCTACTGAATGACAACCAAGTCAAATGGAATGAGTGGCCAATGGGCCGCATCCTCAAGACGATTCCCAGTGCCGATGGAATAGTTTGAAAGGTTGAGGTTATGATAGCGAAGCAAGGAGTCGCAAGAACTTTCGTCAGGCCTATAGCTGAGACAGTACTACTTCTCTCTCGCAAAGATATGGACAAATGCGTTAACCCATTGAAGTGTGTTGCACATTTGTTCATGAGATAGGAAAATAAATGGTGGTGTCTCCTAGATACTAGACCGGGAGTGTTCTGCCCCACGGCAGCTATGTGGGTGTATTTACACAGGAACTTCCTGATATGGTGTTGAGTTTGGTCACCTGACCAGGAAGTTACGATTTAAGATTCTCTAAGCCAGGCATGTCCAAAGTCCGGCCCGCGGGCCAATCACGGCCCACGGCCAGATTTCATACGGCCCGCAGCTTCGGTCTTATAATGTGTTATTTATGGCTCGCTAGCTCTGTCAGAATAAATAAATCATGAAACTTTAAAGATGTAATTCCTCCTTCCGACACATGGTGGCAGCACCATTCTAATGCTCTCTGGCTCTGCATCCGTGCCGTGAACCCTTCTCGAATCATTTCTGCCATGGCGACTGCAAAAAAAAAAGAGAAAAATTGACAGTGAGGGCCGCCGCTTTCAGGAGCGGTGGGAATTACAATACTTCTTCACTGGAAATCGAGGAAATTGTGTTTGTCTAATTTGTAAACAGACGGATGCCTTGTTGAAGGATTTCAACTTAAAGAGACACTACGAGACTAAACATGCTACAACATCTTCTTGGTTCTTTCGGTAAAGTCACGTAGAAGGGAAGTAATAAAAAAATAAAAATAAAACATAATAAAATAAAATGATTCTCACGACGTTTCGGCTACAACGCAAGCAGCCGTCTTCAGGTGAAGAATGAGACACTGCCAAGCTAGGAGCTTATATATAAGCTGAGTTGGAGGTGGAAGAAGAAGAGAACCTTAACAAAAGAATGAGCATATCAAGATGAATTTAGCATATTCATGAATATGCTAAAAGAGGAATTTAGCATATTCATGCATATGCTAAATTCCTCTTGATATGCACATTATTTTGTTAAGGCTCTCTTCTTCTTCCACCTCCAACTCAGCTTATATATAAGCTCCTAGCTTGGCAGTGTCTCATTCTTCACCTGAAGACGGCTGCTTGCGTTGTAGCCGAAACGTCGTGAGAATTATTTTATTTTATTATGTTTTATTTTTATTATTTTATTACGTCCCTTCTACGTGACTTTACCGAAAGAACCAAGAAGATGAATCCCTGCAGTCACGAAAGCTTTAAACCGAAATGCTACAACATACGACAAGCTAACAGGGAGTGACCGCGCTGAAAAAGTGAAGCAACTCCAAGCTGCTCTGGCATCGCAACAGCGATTCTTCACGCGGGCCTGTGAGTCAAAGGAAAACATCACCAGAGCCAGCTACGAAGTGGCCATGTTAATAGCTAAACATGGCAAACCTTTTACTGAAGGTGCGTTTATCAAAGACTGTGTTATGAAAATGGTGGAGAACATTTGCCCCGAGAAGAAGCAAGAATTTATGAATGTTTGCCTGGCACGCAACACTGTGGCATGGAGAGTTGAGGACATATCGTCAGATATTCAGAGACAACTGGGGGACAGGGGAGTGGTTTTTGATTATTTATTATTAGCCTGCGATGAAAGCACCAATGCATCTGACACTGCACAACTACTTATTTTTTTAAGAGGAGTTGATGACAACATGAACGTGACAGAGGAGCTGCTTGACCTCAAAAGCCTTAAAGGGCAAACCAGAGGAACAGATGTATTCGTTTCTGTTTGTGAAGCTGTTGATGATATGAAGCTACCATGGAGTAAAGTTTCTGGGATCATTACCGATGGTGCGCCTGCCATGGCTGGTGAGCGAAGTGGATTGTCCACACTGATCTGCAATAAAGTCAGCGAAGATGCAGGCAACGCTATTAACTTCACTGTATCATTCACCAGCAGGCTCTCTGCGCCAAACATCTCAAATTTGACGATGTTATAAAACCAGTGGCAAAGACAATCAATTCTATTCGCTCTAAAGCTCTATACCACCGACAGTTTCAGCAGTTCTTGCGTGACATCCAGGCTGAATACTGTGACGTAATATATCACAACGATGTGAGGTGGCTAAGTCGGGGGTTCGCACTGCAGCGATTTTTATCTCTCAAAGAGGAAATTGGACATTTTTTGGGTGAGAAGGGACAACCAATGGAAGAACTGTCCGCTCCTGTATGGCTGGCACATCTGGCTTTTTTGGTTGACATAACGAAGCATCTGAATGCGCTGAATGTTAATCTTCAAGGAAAAGATGCAGTGGTGAGCCAGCTATATGCTCACATCAAGGCCTTTGGAACCAAACTGCAACTTTTCCACTTATCCCACACAGAGCCCTGCACCGCGCACTTCCCAACTTTGAAAGAGGTCATTGACAGTTTCGCACAGGACAACATCGGTGCGCAAATGAAGAGTTATGCAACAGCTATCGCATCTCTTTCTGTGGAATTTAACAAACGCTTTCGGGACTTTGCAGTTATTGAAAAGGACATGTTGCTTTTCTCTTCTCCCTTCTCCGTGGACCCTCATGATGCTCCTCCACAGCTGCAGCTGGAGCTCATTGAGCTGCAGTTTGACGATGGGTGCCGCGGGAAACACCAGCAGTGTTCTCTCGTTAACTTTTACCGGCAGCTGGACAAAAGCAGGTTTCCAGAAATGCGGTCATTTGCTAAGAAAATGCTGAGCTTATTCGGCTCCACATATTTGTGTGAGCAAACATTCTCAGTCATGAACTTAAACAAGAACCGATTGAGGTCAAGGATGAGTGACTCCCACTTGCGTGGCATTTTACGCATCTCAACCACTGCCCTCAAGCCAGACCTGGTCTTTTTACTGAAATCTAGATCTCATTATCACCCTTCTCATTCGTGTCAGCAAGTTATCTGTTCCTTGATCAATCTGAAATTGAGTGTTTTATATACGGTAACACCTGTCACTATTAACAGTGAAAAGCCTAAATCACACTAATGCACTTGGACTTATGACACTTGTTTTATTAAACTATTGAATAAGATTTGGTTATAACTGTTGATGGTATGTACCTGTAGATGTGACACAAACTCTTGCTTTCTGAAAGATCTTGTAAAAGACAAGGGCAAAATTAACTTGTTTTAAAGTTTAATGATAACAGACCACTTTGCATTACTTATAACTCCTGTTTAAAATGTTCATGAGGCAAATATATTTAACTCATGGAAATTTAAGGTATTCTATACAGTTTTTTCAATGTTATCTGACTGAATGAAAGGCAGAAATGTGTTTTTAGAGTTGTTCACGTTTGCCTGAGTGGCTTATATTTGGTTACATTGTCATTTGAAAAAGTTAAGGTAATTGTGACAATTGTAATAAATGACTCTGTCAGGCGATGCTGGTCTCCGTTCGTCTTTTATTTAGGTTCTTCTCCGCACCCCCACTAGCCTTTCCTCCCGGACCAGAGCTGTCTCGCGTGCGCCCCACGCACGCTCTCTCTCTCCCGTGCCCCGCACACTCTCCCGTTAGCTCCCCTATTCCCGCACTCCGCACACCGCTGGACAACGGCGTGCAGAGGTCCTTCGGCTACGTGGCCGATGGCGCGGATCTTCTCTCACCACCCAACGTGGCTCAGCCTCTTACATTCCCCAACTGCCCCGATCTCTTCCGGGCTCGCACTTAAATACATTCCCCCCACGTGACCCTGACTCCTCCCCTACCGGATCCTCAGATCCGGCCTTCCCATACTACCCTGCTGGCTCCGCCCCCATTCACCTCGCCTCCCATTGGAGCCGAGGTGAACGGTGGTTCCTCCCACACGCCCCGCAGACCAGGCTCCGCCCCCCAATACCCCGGCCCGTGTGATTGGACCAGAGCCCAGCAACAACCCCATTTACGCTCGCATTACACAATGATAATTGTTTTATAACAGTGTGTGTTTTCACGTAACTTTTGTGGTAAAAATGTCGGAAGGAACTATTGGCCCCCGGGCATCTTCACTTTATCAAATTTGGCCCTCTTTGCAAAAAGTTTGGACACCCCTGCTCTAAGCCATGAGGCAGAGTGTCAGCCATTACATAGAGTACAAAATGGAGGCACTAATAGCGTCTCAGTGAAGACGGGTGCATCTATTAATTGTGTGACTTTAAGAAGCATTGTCTTTTTACCTTGTTTCATTCATTAAATACGTTTGGAGTAGATGTTCACCCTGGCTCAAAAGGTGTATTGAATGTGAGGTTAACTACTCGGATAGTGGTGCAACGCAGTGCACAGCGAGGCCGAGATAGGTGTGTTTACATTGTGTGGTGTATGGTACAAGGTGTATGCAGTGTGGTGTGATGATGGGTGTGTTTAC
This sequence comes from Lethenteron reissneri, assembly GCF_015708825.2. Lineage (NCBI taxonomy): Eukaryota > Metazoa > Chordata > Hyperoartia > Petromyzontiformes > Petromyzontidae > Lethenteron > Lethenteron reissneri. Next base: position 5,887,067 of record NC_083842.1, on the reverse strand, counting down.
ACTTTGTGATGTTGCAGAGCATGATCTTTTTTTATTTTGTGGAATTTTTGAACCAAAATAACAGAGAATCAGTGACATTTACCAACTTGTATTCAATGATCATTAAACAAGGAAATATGATCTGGTGATGTGTTCGTAATCAAAGTTTTGGACATACTCAAACATGAGTGAGTTATAATTATAGAGTAAATATAATACATATCTTCATAAAGCGAGTTTCAGAGTCTTTAGTCACCATGACTCACCAAGGCCAAAGGTTGATTCAGATTTCATGAGATTCAGTTGAAACACCCAACACTCACAAAGCAAACTAAGATAAGTCACAGTCGAAAAGTCAAAACTTCTCTGCTCAAGGAGCACGAGGGTGTCACTCATTCCTATTGGTCGCTCTAAGCTGGTAAGGTGGAAATTGCACATTCCCATGGTAGACTCCAGTCACAGTGGAAATATGTTAACTCCTTCCCCTGGTAAACAGGAGGTTGTGGGCCCGATCCCAATCCTGTTGTATATTTGGAGTTTACATGTTCTCCCTGTGGTTCTCTGGGGTTTCCCTCCACATTCAGAAGCATGCGTGTAGAGTATTTGGCTGCTATGAAGTTCCACATGATCAACCACTTTGTTGAGCCATCATTTGTGGTCAGGTGCTTCTGAAAAAGAGCTATAGACAGCTCAGTGGGCCTTACCTGGTGAAATAAAAATAGCTTTTCTTTTAGTTTTAGTCTAAATAGCATGGCCGCTGTTGATGATAGGCTACTGAACATTCTAATAGGTGGGGGGCTTCCTTGCTTCACCACGTGACACAGGTGATGCTCGAGTCTCTGTTCCAAAGCAGGACGCGAATATTCTCCACACAAAATTCTCTGACCCGTTTCGTGGACTTCACCACCACTCTGTGCTCTAGAGATCAAGGGCACGAGGCGCGTGCAGTGCCCATGGTGACTACCGGGGTGTCTGCGTCTCTCCTCTACTTCTCGCTGGTACATTCCACGGGGGGCATTCACCAACAACACCGACTCGTTCGGTCGCTACACGAAGCCCCGAGGCGCAGGCAAAGTTCGGGGCTTTCCGACAGTCGCCACGTTTATCGCTCGCGAGTTTTGGACGAAACAAGCCCACAGAGCCACCCTGCCGGTCCAACCACGCACAGCACGGTGCGTGCCAGGAATCGACCTCGCGAGATGTAGATTGTAGGTTGAACAGTTTCCACAGAGCAACCTGAACGCAACGCAGAGCTGTGTTCTCTGCTGGGTGCGAGTCTGCGTGCCTCTTGTCCATCACGTTCTCAGAGTCCGTGTCTCTCCAGCCCCGTGTGGATGTCTGCAGCTCGGTGCGGGTTGTGCTGAGCGTGGGGGCTTCCCCAGGGACTGCGACAACCACCGAGCTGCTGCTCCTCGTGACTCCACTCGAGCCTCTCGTGGGCTGGGCACCCCCCTGCCCCCCCGTGTTCACTCCACCAGGGGCTCGCACCGCCCGGGAGTGGCACCACTCGTGACCATGGAGCTCGGAGTCCCGGGACTCAGTCATCTGCGCGGCGTAGCGGCTTCTTTTGGGAGACTGCCGCGCGTGTGAATGTTGTCCGTCCAGGTCACTCCGACTGGCCCTGCTGGGACAACGCGCAGATTACACCCCCAGTGTGTGGTTGGTGAACGCTGCACACAAGCGCAGCTCACAATCAAACTCCTGACATTCGTCAATAATGCTGACTTACAAGGAAAAGTAAAGACAGCACTACAATAGGCGTTGTTTCAAGGCATGGCCTTTCTTCAGAGCACATAAAGAGGCTAGACGGGTAATTTAAATTAGGCAACAACGATTCACCCCGCCCACACACCCCTTCCCTCCGCAAGGTTCAATGAAGCACTTCAGTTCACTAGCGGGGTTGTTGTTATTCTAGAGAATGTCAGTGCCTTTTTCGGCTGCATAAATCGATATCATGCCTAATGGTCATCATCAAAATGGAAACAAAAAAACACACTGATAATATATGCATTGTCCTTGAAACCGATTGGTCTACACCAGAGACAGCTTTCATTTGAGCCTCGTCTCAATTGGTGCCAGACCAAAGGACGCCAAAAGGCGCCTCCACCATCTCGTCTCAATGCGGTTTCGAGTGTGCACCTCTCCGCGCTTCCTCTGTGCGCTCTTCAGCTTTTGTTCCCTTTCCATACTTTTAAATACATCGTGTTTAGATTATTTCCCTACGTCTCTGGTCCATGCCACAGCAGGTGATACACACAGATCAACCCAGTCTTATCTGGGAACAGCGGCATGATCCAGCTCCGCGTGAAATCGCTGCTGCCCTAGGCAGCCGGTCACCACACTCTACTGTTAACCACGCTCAACTGGTAACCACGTTCTACTGGTCACCACGCTCAACTAGTAACCACGCTCAACTAGTAACCACGATCTACCGGTAACCACGCTCAACTAGTAACCACGCTCAACTAGTAACCACGATCTACTGGTAACCATGCTCAACTAGTAACCACGCTCAACTAGTAACCATGATCTACTGGTAACCATGCTCAACTAGTAACCACGATCTACTAGTAACCACGATCTACTAGTAACCACGCTCAACTAGTAACCATGATCTACTGGTAACCACGATCTACTAGTAACCACGATCTACTGGTAACCACGCTCAACTAGTAACCATGATCTACTGGTAACCAGGCTCAACTAGTAACCACGCTCAACTAGTAACCACGATCTACTGGTAACCACGCTCAACTAGTAACCACGCTCTACTGGTTATCACGCTCAACTAGTAACCACGATCTACTGGTAACCACGATCTACTAGTAACCACGATCTACTGGTAACCACGCTCAACTAGTAACCATGATCTACTGGTAACCAGGCTCAACTAGTAACCACGCTCAACTAGTAACCACGATCTACTGGTAACCACGCTCAACTAGTAACCACGCTCTACTGGTTACCACGCTCAACTAGTAACCACGATCTACTGGTAACCACGCTCAACTAGTAACCACGCTCTACTGGTAACCACGCTCAACTAGTAACCACGATCTACTGGTAACCACGCTCAACTAGTAACCACGATCTACTGGTAACCACGCTCAACTAGTAACCACGCTCAACTAGTAACCACGATCTACTGGTAACCACGCTCAACTAGTAACCACGCTCTACTGGTTACCACGCTCAACTAGTAACCACGATCTACTGGTAACCACGATCTATTAGTAACCACGATCTAATGGTAACCACGCTCAACTAGTAACCATGATCTACTGGTAACCAGGCTCAACTAGTAACCACGCTCAACTAGTAACCACGATCTACTGGTAACCACGCTCAACTAGTAACCACGCTCTACTGGTTACCACGCTCAACTAGTAACCACGATCTACTGGTAACCACGCTCAACTAGTAACCACGCTCTACTGGTAACCACGCTCAACTAGTAAGCACGATCTACTGGTAACCACGCTCAACTAGTAACCACGATCTACTGGTAACCACGCTCAACTGGTAACCACGCTCAACTAGTAACCACGATCTACTGGTAACCACGCTCAACTAGTAACCACGCTTTACTGGTTACCACGCTCAACTAGTAACCACGCTCTACTGGTAACCACGCTCAACTAGTAACCACGCTCTACTGGTAACCACGCTCAACTAGTAACCACGATCTACTTGTAACCACGCTCAACTAGTAACCACGCTCAACTAGTAACCACGATCTACTGGTAACCACGCTCAACTAGTAACCACGATCTACTGGTAACCACGCTCAACTAGTAACCACGATCTACTGGTAACCACGCTCAACTAGTAACCACGCTCAACTAGTAACCACGCTCTACTGGTTACCACGCTCAACTAGTAACCACGATCTACTGGTAACCACGCTCAACTAGTAACCACGCTCAACTAGTAACCATGCTCAATTAGTAACCACGATCTACTGGTAACCACGCTCTACTGGTAACCACGCTCAACTAGTAACCACGATCTACTGGTAACCACGCTCAACTAGTAACCACGATCTACTGGTAACCACGCTCAACTAGTAACCACGATCTACTGGTAACCACGCTCAACTAGTAACCACGCTCTACTGGTCACCACGCTCAACTAGTAACCACGCTCAATTAGTAACCACAATCTACTGGTAACCACGATCTACTGGTAACCACGCTCTAGTGTTAACCATGCTCTACTGTTGAGTTTCGAGCTGTGCACCTCCAACAGAAGTCGTCCACTGTTTAGTGAACTCGCTGTTCGTGACTTGTGCTTTGCTCAAATTTTGAACTCAATGTTGCAGCAGCATCATTCATTATCAAGTCCTTGTACGTATGTTAAACTTCTTTCGTACCGTACAAAGCCAACTGTGCTAATCAGCGGTGCGAGGTAAAGAAAACAAACTAAACACAAAAAGCAGTTCTAAAGAAATGAGTTGTCAAAGTCCTTAAATCACTTCCCGTAGTTCATCTCCATTGGTTGTTGTAACGGCTGTGCCATCAGCAAATAAACCATTGTTCATATTTAATCTTTTTTATTTCTATTTTATATTTTAAAGAATCACATTCGGATTTTTTCCCTTTGGGTCCTCCACCCAGTGATCTGAAAGGAACGCGTTCCCACGTTGCTGTGAATCACTTTGGGGAGAGCCTCCCCTCGTCTGGCTGCCCTTGCAACGCCAATGTTGGTGCTTCCTTCACTGGTGCCGTTGCATTTTGTAAATATTATATTTTTAAATATTTGATTTGCTTAAGATTTGCGTGCGAGAGCTTTGCTGATTCCTCATGACCCATAGCGATGCTGACTGCAACATTAACACTGCGCGAGTACAACTGATCACATTCCTCGGGAGGTATTTGCATTGCAACAGACTCGCTGAGTCGCTACACGGAACCAGGTGGTGCAGGTAAAGATCGGGGCACACCCAGCCGCCCTGCAGCCCAACCACACTCAGCACCGTGCGTGTGGTATGGCCTCGCCCTCGTGTGTCCTGCTCCCAACACCCCCTCCCGCCTTAACCAACCAACACTGCCCAGCGCGGTGAAGTATGGTCAAACACCACGCATGACCAACATGGACTGTTTCTGATGTATCTGTGTACAAATGTGTGTACACACAGTGTAGATGCATGATCACCCTTATGCGCCTGTGAACAGGTGTATACAGATACACAGTTTAGCTACATGATCTCTCATATGTACCTGTGTATAATTAAGTAGGTACAGAAACACAGTGTAGCTGCATGTCCCCTTATGTACCTGTGTACAGGAGTGTGTGTATAGAAACACAGTGTAGCTGCATGATATCCCTATGTACCTGTGTACAGGTGTGTGAGTAGATTTCAGTGTATCTATCTGCACGATCTCCCTTATGTAGCCGTGTACATATGTGTGGGTTGACTCCAATCAGCATTAAAAGTGGCCAAGAGGCCCAAATGCCCATTGAGGGTGATGTGGGTGTTTCTCCTCTGCACTCGGGATAATTACTGAATTTGGCGTCACTGACAGATGCACAGTGAATGTTTTGTCTGATAAAATATACAGCTGTTGAGCTGTATGCATTAACACTTCGCTAATGTACACTAAGAACTGCACGTGTGGCCACGTTATATTAGACCACAAACTGAAAAAAATTAGAAACTGCGGCCAACCAACAGGCAGCAGTGAAACAAAAACACACCTGTAGTCCGGCGTCGCTTTTATTAGGACTCTTCAGTGGGGCACACGTGCCACGTGACTCGTCAGTGTGTCTATGTCGGGCGGTGGAGGGTTGCACAATTCATATTTAGACATTAAGTGGGATTACCCAAATATGGAATCGTACGCATCGCTACAACGCATTACAATGCCGGGTGCGATGCCCCGTAGGCCATCGCGAGCCCCACCCTGAGCCGTGCCGCTGCGCTCTCTGCAGGTTCCGTCGCTCGGGCTGAGCCAGCGGCTGCTCGGCAGGGATCCTGGAGGGAGGTCCCCTAGGCTCCCGCTGTCTCCACTGCCCAATCAGAACGATCCCCACAAGTGGGAAATATGCTTTGAAGAAGGGGCGTTGCCCGAAACGTCGGATATTATTTGCTTTTCTCTCTTTAAGGCAATGGTATTGACGAATTCTGCTCGGACAGGATTGAAATGGTAAAATAACACGTAGCGTTTACCGAAAGAAAACGCATACTGACGTCTATCTGAATGCAGTCACACCATTACCCCGCACAGAAATCTGCTCTTATCAAGACGCTCATTCATCGAAATGAGAGAGTGTCAGATAGTGACAGTCTGAGAAGTGAAATTAAACTTGTTAAAGAAGCGCTGCAAATGAACGATAACAATGATGCAAAATGAACAGGGCATCGAATGCCAAAACCAAATCAAATAACATGAGCATTGAAACTGCCTAAGTAATTAAAACAACTGTACATTTCGGGAGTAATTGATAAACTAGTCAGATGTTTGGAAAAACAAAGAATCCAAGTCAGATTTTGCATGGTACATAAAATATATAAATTAATATCTGGTACAAAAGATGTATGACCGAAGCTATCAACAGAAGGTGTGGCAAATTCTATTTGTGGAAAATTATATTTTGGGCAAACAAGACGAATGATCAGCACGACGCGAACAGAGCATCAAATAAATATTCAATACTCCCAAATACAACTGTCAGCAGTAGCATAACACGCGTGCCAACAAGGACACTAAATGTATTTTCATAATGTTGAAGTTCTGTGCAAAACTAGCTACTACTGGCCAAGACTAATTAGATAATCTTCCGACTTGGTACTGCGTGGAAGCGAATAATCAAAAATTACATTGTTTAAATGCATACCTATACAGGCCACCACACTTCAATAGGGATTACCGTTGTTACGACTATTTTAATCAACACAATGGACAGGAAGGACAAGATAAGAGGGCTCGCATAATGCGCATGCATAATGTACATTGACTCATTAATCCCCCCCCCCCCCGCACTATGCACAAGAGTGCAGAGTGTGGTCACCACATCTACGCATCTATATAAGGAACGAAACAGGTGGACTTGTCCAAAAATCTGGCTGCAGCCTGATGAAGCTAGTTGTAATTACGAAAAGTCAAAACGTCACTCTGCTCTAGGAGCACGAGAGTGTCACTCATTCCTATTGGTAGCCCTAAGCTGGTAGTGGAAATTCCACATTCACATGGTAGAGGCCAGTCGAAGTGGCAATATGTTAACTCCCTTGCCTGGTATGGAGGAGGTTGTGGGTCAGATCCCAACCCTGATGCCTGGTGTATATTCGGAGTTTGTATGTTCTCCCTGTGATCGTGTGGATTTTTCTCCAGGTCCTCTGGGTTTTCCCTCCACATTAAGAAACATGCGTGTAGAGTATTTGGCTGCTATAAAGTTCCACATTATCATCCACTTTGTTGAGCTATCATGTGTGGTCAGGGTGCTTCTGAAAAATAGATATATACAGCTCAGTGGGCCTTACCTTGGAAAATAATAAGGTTTTTTTTAGTTGTAGTCTAAATAGCATGGCCGCTGTTATGAGAGGCTACCGTACATTCTGAAAGGAGAGGGAGGAGGGGGGCTGCCTTGCTTCACCACACGGTGCTGGTGACGCTCGAGTCTCTGTTCCAAAGCAGGACGCAAATCTTTTCCACACAACATCCCCTGGCCCGTGTAGTGGACTTCACCTCCACCCTGTGCTCTCGAGATCAAGGGCAAGAGGCGCGTGCAGGACCCATGGTGACTACCGGGGTGTCTGCGTCTCTCCTTTACTTCCCGCCAGTACATTCCACGGGGGCATCACCAACAACACCGACTCGTTCGGTCGCTACACGGAGCCCCGAGGCGCAGGCAAAGTTCGGGGCTTTCCGACAGTCGCCGTGTTTATCGCTCTCGGGTTTCGGACGAACCCAACCCACAGAGCCTCCCTGCACACAGCACGATGCGTGCCAGGAGTCGACCTCACGAGATGTAGATTGTAGGTTGAGCAGTTGCCACAGAGCCACGTGAACGCAACATAGAGCTGGTTCTCTGCTGAGTGCGAGTCTGAGTGCTCTGTCCATCGCGTTCCAAGAGTCCGTGTCTCTGCAGCCCTGTGTGGATGTCTGCAGCCCGGTGCGGGTTGTGCTGAGCGTGGGGGCTTCCCCAGGGACTGCGTCAACCACCGAGCTGCTGCTCCTCGTGACTCCACTCGAGCCTCTCGTGGGCTGGGCACCCCCTCTGCCCCCCCGTGTTCACTCCACCAGGGACTCGCACCGCCCGGAAGTGGCACCACTCGTGACCATAGAGCTCGGAGTCCCGGGACTCAGTCATCTGCGCGGCGTAGCGGCTTCTGTTGGGAGACTGCCGCCCATGTGAACGGTGTCCGGGTCACTCCGACTGGCCCCGCTGGGGCAGCGCGCAGATTACACCCCCAGTGTGTGGTTGGTGAACGCTGCACACAAGCACAGGTCACAAACTCCTGACATTCGTCAATAATGCTGCCTTACAAGGAAAAGTATAGATAGCACTACAATAGGCGTTGTTTCAAGTCATGGCTCTTCTTCAGAGCACATAAAGAGGCCAGACAGGTAACTTCAATTTGGGAAGTCGTCCACTGTTTCGTGAACTCGTTGTTCCGTGACTTTCGCTTTGCTCGTATGTATTTTTAACCCAACGTTGCAGCAGCATCATTCATTATCAAGTCCTTGCATTTATATTGAACTTCTTTCGCACCGTACGTAGCCAACTGTGCTAATCCGCGGTGCGGGGGAAAGAAAACAAACTAAACGCAAAAAGCAGTTCTAAATAAATTAGTTGTCAAAGTCCTTCAATCACTTCCCGTAGTTCATCTCCATTGGTTATTGTAACGGCTGTGCCATCAGGAAATATAACATTGTTTATATTATATATTTTTTAAATTATATTTAACATTACAATTTTCCCATTCGGATTTTTCCCATTGGGTCCTCGGCCCAGTGATCTGTGAACGCGTTCCCACGTCGCTGTGAATCATATTGGGGAGAGCGTCCCCTGGCTCCCCTTGCAACGCCAATGTTGGCGCTTCCTTCACTGGTGCCATTGCATTTTGTAAATATTGTATTTATAATTTATTTATTTGCTTAAGATTTGCGTGCGAGAACTTTGCTGATTCCCATTGACCCATAGCGATGCTGACTGCGACATTGACACTGCGCGAGTACAACTGATCACATTCCGCGGGAGGCATTTACATCGCAACAGACTCGTTGAGTCGCTACACGGAACCAGGTGGCGCAGGTAAAGTTCGGGGCACACACAGCCGCCCTGCAGCCCAACCACACTCAGCACCGTGCGCGTGGGCATGGCCTCGCTCTCGTGTGTCCTGCTCCCAACACCCCCTCCCGCCTTAACCAACCAACATTGCCCAGCGTGGTGAAGTATGGTCAAACACCACGCATGACCAACAAGGACGCTCTCTGATGTATTTGTGTACAAATATGTAGGTACAGACACAGTGAGATGCATGATCTCCCTTATGCACATGTGTTCAGGTGTGTCCACATACACAGTTTAGCTATTTGATCTATCATATGTACCTGTGTACAGGAGTATGGGTTCAGATACACAATATACTGCATGATATCCCACTATACCTGTATACAGGTGTGCGAGTAGATTACAGTGTATCTGCACGATCTCCCTTATGTATCTGTGTAGAGGTGTGTGGGTTGACTCCACTCAACATTCTAAGCGGCTAAGAGGCCCAAATGCACACTAAGGGTGCTTTGTGTGTTTCTCCTATACACTCGGGATTGTCACCGCATGTGGCGTCACTGATAGACGCACAGTGAATGTTTTGTCTGATGCAATTTTCAGTTGTTTAGCTGTGTTCATTAACGCTTCGCTAATGTGCACAAAGAACTCGACGTGTCGCCACGTTGTTATATTAGACTGAAAACTGAAAAAATTGAGAAACAATGGCCAAGCAATAGGCAGCCATGAAACAAAGACACCAATGTAGACCGGCTTCGTTTTTATTAGGACTCACCAGTGGGGCACACGTGCCACGTGACTCGTCAGTGTGTCTTTGTCGGGTGATGGAGGGTTGCACAATGCATATTTAGACATTACGTGTGCTTACCCAAATATGAAATCGTACGCATCGCTATAACACATTACAATGCCGGGTGCGATTCATCGCGAGCCCCACCCTGAGCCGTGCCGCTGCGCTCTCTGCAGGTTCCGTGGCTCGCGCCGAGCCAGCGGCCGCTCGGCAGGGATCCTGGAGGGAGGTACCCAAGGCTCTCGCTGTCTCCACTGCCCAATCAGAACGATCCCCACAAGTGGGAAATGTGCTTTGAAGAAGGGCCGTTGCCCGAAACGTCGGATATATGCTTTTCTCTCTTTAAGGCAGTGGTATTGGCGAATGTTTTGAGTTTTTGTTATTTGTGTTTGTGCACTAATCTGCCAAACGCAGCATCACCAAAGACATTGTCAAAAGTGGGAAATGTTTTGTTGGGTCAGCTGCTTATGTGAAGTGGGAAATATAAAGGTGTTGTGTTAGCTGGTTATCTCAAGTGGGAATTGTAAATGTTGATTCGACGCTCCCCTGAGGTTTGTCCGTCATCACCACCGAGTGTGTGGTGGGCGGTGAGTGGTGAGTGTCTGGTGAGTGTCTGGTGAGTGGTGAGTGTCTGGTGTTTGTCTTGTGAGTGGTGAGTGTCTGGTGAGCGGTGAGTGTCTGGTGTTTGTCTTGTGAGTGGTGAGTATCTGGTGATTGTCTGGTGAGTGGTGAGTGTCTGGTGTTTGTCTTGTGAGTGGTGAGTATCTGGTGAGCGGTGAGTGTCTGGTGATTAGTGAGTGGTGAGTATCTGGTGAGCGGTGAGTGTCTGGTGAGTAGTGAGTGTCTAGTGATTGTCTGGCGAGTGTCTGGTGAGTAGTGATTATCTGGTGAGTGTCTGGAAAGTGGTGTCTGGTGAGTGTCTGGTGAGTGGTGAGTATCTGGTGAGTGTCTGGTGAGTAGTGAGTGTCTGCTGAGTGTCTGGTGAGTGGTGATTGTCTGGTGAGTGTCTGGTGAGTAGTGAGTGGTGAGTGTCTGGTAAGTGGTAAGTGTCTGGTGTTTGTCTGGTGAGTAGTGAGTGTCTGGTGAGTGGTGAGTAGTGAGTGTCTGGTGAGTGGTGTCTGGTGAGTGGTGAGTATCTGGTGAGTGAGTTGTGAGTGTCTGGTGAGTGTCTGGTGAGTGGTGATTGTCTGGTGAGTGTCTGGTGAGTGTCTGGTGAGTAGTGAGTGTCTGGTGAGTGTCTGGTGAGTGGTGATTGTCTGGTGAGTGTCTGGTGAGTGGTGAGTGTCTGGTGAGTGTCTCGTGAGTGGTGAGTGTCTGGTGATTGTCTGGTGAGTGTCTGGTGAGTGGTGAGTGTCTGGTGAGTGTCTGGTGAGTGGTGAGTGTCTGGTGAGTGTCTGGTGAGTGGTGAGTGTCTGGTGAGTGTCTGGTGAGTGGTGAGTGTCTGGTGAGTGTCTGGTGAGTGGTGAGTGTCTGGTGATTGTCTGGTGAGTGTCTGGTGAGTAGTGAGTGTCTGGTGATTGTCTGGTGAGTGGTGAGTGTCTGGTGATTGTCTGGTGAGTGTCTGGTGAGTAGTGAGTGTCTGGTGAGTGTCTGGTGAGTAGTGAGTGTCTGGTGATTGTTTGGTGAGTGGTGAGTGTCTGGTGATTGTCTGGTGAGTGGTGAGTGTCTGGTGAGTGTCTGGTGAGTGGTGAGTGTCTGGTGAGTGTCTGGTGAGTGTCTGGTGATTGTCTGGTGAGTGGTGAGTGTCTGGTGATTGTCTGGTGAGTGTCTGGTGAGTGGTGATTGTCTGGTGAGTGTCTGGTGAGTAGTGAGTGTCTGGTGATTGTCTGGTGAGTGGTGAGTGTCTGGTGATTGTCTGGTGAGTGGTGAGTGTCTGGTGAGTGTCTGGTGAGTGTCTGGTGAGTGGTGAGTGTCTGGTGATTGTCTGGTGAGTGTCTGGTGAGTGGTGATTGTCTGGTGAGTGTCTGGTGAGTGGTGAGTGTCTGGTGATTGTCTGGTGAGTGGTGAGTGTCTGGTGAGTGTCTGGTGATTGTCTGGTGAGTGTCTGGTGAGTGGTGAGTGTCTGGTGATTGTCTGGTGAGTGTCTGGTGAGTGGTGAGTGTCTGGTGATTGTCTGGTGAGTGGTGAGTGTCTGGTGAGTGTCTGGTGAGTGGTGAGTGTCTGGTGAGTGTCTGGTGAGTGGTGATTGTCTGGTGAGTGTCTGGTGAGTGGTGAGTGTCTGGTGAGTGTCTGGTGAGTGGTGAGTGTCTGGTGTTTGTCTTGTGAGTGGTGAGTATCTGGTGAGCGGTGAGTGTCTGGTGATTAGTGAGTGGTGAGTATCTGGTGAGCGGTGAGTGTCTGGTGAGTAGTGAGTGTCTGGTAATTGTCTGGTGAGTGTCTGGTGAGTGTCTGGTGAGTTGTGATTGTCTGGTGAGTGTCTGGTGATTGTCTGGTGAGTGTCTGGTGAGTGGTGAGTGTCTGGTGAGTGGTGATTGTCTGGTGATTGTCTGGTGAGTGTCTGGTGAGTGTCTGGTGAGTGTCTGGTGAGTAGTGAGTGTCTGGTAATTGTCTGGTGAGTGTCTGGTGAGTGTCTGGTGAGTGGTGATTATCTGGTGAGTGTCTGGTGATTGTCTGGTGAGTGTTTGGTGAGTGTCTGGTGAGTGGTGAGTGTCTGGTGATTGTCTGGTGAGTGGTGATTGTCTGGTGAGTGTCTGGTGAGTGTCTGGTGATTGTCTGGTGAGTGTCTGGTGAGTGGTGAGTGTCTGGTGAGTGTCTGGTGAGTGGTGAGTGTCTGGTGAGTGTCTGGTGATTGTCTGGTGAGTGTCTGGTGATTGTCTGGTGAGTGTCTGGTGAGTTGTGAGTGTCTGGTGAGTGTCTGGTGAGTGGTGATTGTCTGGTGATTGTCTGGTGAGTGTCTGGTGAGTGTCTGGTGAGTGGTGATTGTCTGGTGAGTGTCTGGTGAGTGTCTGGTGAGTGTCTGGTGAGTGGTGATTGTCTGGTGATTGTCTGGTGATTGTCTGGTGAGTGTCTGGTGAGTGTCTGGTGAGTGTCTGGTGAGTGGTGATTGTCTGGTGATTGTCTGGTGAGTGTCTGGTGATTGTCTGGTGAGTGTCTGGTGATTGTCTGGTGAGTGTCTGGTGAGTGTCTGGTGAGTGTCTGGTGAGTGGTGATTGTCTGGTGATTGTCTGGTGATTGTCTGGTGATTGTCTGGTGAGTGTCTGGTGAGTAGTGATTGTCTGGTGAGTGTCTGGTGAGTAGTGATTATCTGGTGAGTGTCTGGAAAGTGGTGTCTGGTGAGTGGCTGGTGAGTAGTGAGTGGTAAGTGTTTGGTGAGTAGTGAGTGTCTGGTGAGTGGTGAGTATCTGGTGAGTGTCTGGTGAGTAGTGAGTGTCTGCTGAGTGTCTGGTGAGTAGTGATTATCTGGTGAGTGTCTGGAAAGTGGTGTCTGGTGAGTGGCTGGTGAGTAGTGAGTGGTAAGTGTTTGGTGAGTAGTGAGTGTCTGGTGAGTGGTGATTGTCTGGTGAGTGTCTGGTGAGTAGTGAGTGGTGAGTGTCTGGTAAGTGGTAAGTGTCTGGTGTTTGTCTGGTGAGTAGTGAGTGTCTGGTGAGTGGTGAGTAGTGAGTGTCTGGTGAGTGGTGTCTGGTGAGTGGTGAGTATCTGGTGAGTGGTACATGTCTGGTGAGTCAGTTGTGAGTGCCTGGTGAGTACTGACTTGCACGTGTCTTAGTGAGCGAGTTGTGCAGAGTGTTAGTGTCGGGTCAGTGGTGAGTGGTAAGTTGTGGCACTGGTGAGGGCTCTTGAGTAAGTTATAAGTGTCAGGTGAGTAGTGGCAAGAGTGTAGTGGGTATCTGGTGACAGCTGAGTAGTATCAGGTGAGTGTTAAGCGAGTGATGAGTGTCAATGTCTGGTGGGTGTGTACAAGTATCAGGTGAGTGGCGTGATGAGTGTGAGTGGTGAGTGTGTGGTGTAAGATGAGTGGTGAGGTCTCTGAGTGGTGAGTGTCTGGTGAGTGGTATAAGATGAGTGGTGAGGGCTAGGTGAGTGTGAGTTGTGAGGGCTAGATGAGTGTGAGTGGTGAGGGCTGTGTGAGTGGTAAGGGCTAGGTGAGTGAGTGAGTGGTGAGTGTGAGTGGTGAGTGAGTGGTGAGTGGTGAGTGAGTGGTGAGTGTGAGTGGTGAGTGAGTGGTGAGACATCGTCAGGCTGACCACGAAAATCAAGGCGAGCGCCGTGGCCACAGCCGGCGGCGCTTCCTCAAGCAGCAGCGCCAACGCGCCAGACGCACACGTGATACGTCGGGATCTATTGTTCTCGGGGTTTATTTTATATTATTGTTGTTAGAGACAAGTGGCTTCTAAACCATGACCACATACGAACTGGATTGCGTTCATTGTCCTTGCATCAATCGCCACGAACGCGTGCACCACAGCGAGTGTCGCGAGTGCGACTTCTGTGCAGGGTCCATGCTGGGGCTAAGCCGCGTCGCGTGAGGCTCGTGGCCACCTTTTAAAGCGCTCGCCACAAATGAAGCACCACCACCACCACCTTGGTGATCTCGTCTAGGGATATAAACCACCATCACGCCAACTCCGGCCATCCTCGCAGCGGCCTTTGGCTGGCCATCGAACAAAGACGGTGGTCACCGCAACACTCGCTTTCAGATGCCTTCCGCGGCCGTCTGGAATGCTCTTCCTTCTGATATTAGGAAGCCACTGGAGCTATGCACTTTAAAATATAGATTTAGAAACTAACTTCTTTAGAACTGCTTTTAGTTTTTAGTTTTTTGTCCTTCCCCCGCACCTCCGATTAGCGCAGTTGGCTACGTACGGTACGAAAGAAGTTCAACATACACACAAAGACAAGAGTCCCTCGTATAGCCTATGAAGGCCAGCACAGCACATGAGGGGGTGGGTGGCCAACACCACGCCCGGCCGCCTTTGTCTCCCTAGTGGCGAGGTTTACACACCGCACCAGGTAATCATTTTGAGGCTGAGTTGACCCCACACGTGAGTGATCCCCACGAACTGGGTGACATTGGTTAACAGAGCTGCTGCACTGCCCGGGGAGGGGGCACATTGTCCGTGTCGGTGTGCCCAAAGTCAAACAGCAGGCACGGCGTGAGGCGTGAGTGGTGCAGGGAGGTTCCACAGAGAGGCGGCTGGGTGGCCAGGTGCCTGCACCGCGGCAGGGCGCTGCTGGGACCCTGCTGGGCTCTCAAGCGACCAGAGCTGATGGCCTCGTCCCACTCAAACTCCCAGCTCATGACGCCAGCAGCACAATTTGAATATGAGGTGGAACTTAAAAAGTAGACATTTAGTATTATAGATAATTACTTACCAAAAATAATAATCATTGTGATACGAGTTATGGAGGAAATCGATTGAGTGGGTTAAGTAAAATGTTGATCGTGCTTATGGTGGTGTCATTTGTGTGGCGTTATTTTAATAAACAATCACACATGGATCATCAGGTAATTCACTGACGTCACGTGTGTTTATAAATGTACGAAGCACTGCGGGCTATCGGGTTGTCCTTGGACACGTGAAAGCGCGAGTGAACGATGTGAACCATTTTACTCGCACACCGACATCACAGTCATTAACATGGCAGCCACACGAGGCAGCCCTCGAGTGCACGGCAATTGATGCGCTACTGAGTGCCCCCTGCTACCACACTAGACCGATTGACGCTCGTTATGCACGTTCTGGAGAATTCTAGAATACATAATTCGAAGAGCATCTCCATTAAATTATTTT
>NC_083842.1:5822016-5863472 GCF_015708825.2 Lethenteron reissneri | reverse complement strand
ATCACGCCATCTCTCACCCTAACTCTGTCTCTAACCCTGACCATCACACCATCTCTCACCCTGTCTCTAACCCTCACCATCACGCCATTACTCACCCTAACTCTGTCTCTAACCCTGACCATCACACCATCTCTCACGCTAACTTTGTCTCTAACCCTGACCATCACACCATCTCTCACCCTAACTCTGCTCTCTCTCTGACCATCACGCCATCCTCACCTTATAACTCTGTCTCTAACCCTGACCTCAAACCATCTCTCACCCTGTCTCTAACCCTCACCATCACGCCATCTCTCACCGCTAACTCTGTCTCTACCCCTGACCATCACGCCATCTCTTACGCTTACACTGTCTCTAACCCTGACCATCACGCCATCTCTCACCCTAACTCTGTCTCTAAACCCTCACCATACACCATCCTCACCCGACTCTGTCTCCTAACCCTGACCATCACCCATCTCTCACCCTACTCTGTCTCTAACCCTGACATCACGCCACTCTCATCCAACTCTGTCTCTAACCCTAGACCATCACGCCATCTCTACCCGAACTCTGTCTCTAACCCTGACATCACACCATCTCTCACCTAACTCTGTCTCTAACCCTGACCATCACGACATCTCTCACCCCTAACTCTGTCCTCTAACCCTGACCATCACACCATCTCTAACCCGAACTCTGTCTCTAACCCTGACCATCACGACATCTCTCACCCTCACTCTGTCTCTAGCCCGACCATCACGCCATCTCTCATCCAACTCTGTCTCTAACCCTGACCATCACGCCATCTCTAATCTGAACTCTGTCTCTAACCCTGACCATCACGCAATCTCTCACGCTAACTCTGTCTCTAACCCTGACTATCACGCCATCTCTCACCCTAACTCTGTCTCTAACCCTCACCATTACACCATCTCTCACCCGAACTCTGTCTTTAACCCTGACCATCACACCATCTCTCACCCTAACTCTGTCTCTAACCCTGACCATCACGCCATCTCTCACCCAAACTCTGTCTCTAACCCTGACCATCACACCATCTCTAACCCGAACTCTGTCTCTTGCCCTGACAATCACACCATCTCTCACCCTAACTCTGTCTCTAACCCTGACCATCACGACATCTCTCACCCTAACTCTGTCTCTAACCCTGACCATCACGCCATCTCTAACCCGAACTCTGTCTCTAACCCTGACCATCACGACATCTCTCACCCTAACTCTGTCTCTAGCCCTGACCATCACGCCATCTCTAACCCGAACTCTGTCTCTAACCCTGACCATGACGCCATCTCTCATCCAACTCTGTCTCTAACACTGACCATCACGCCATCTCTAATCTGAACTCTGTCTCTAACCCTGACCATCACACCATCTCTCACGCTAACTTTGTCTCTAACCCTGACTATCACGCCATCTCTCACACTAACTCTGTCTCTAACCCTGACCATCACGCCATCTATAATCTGAACTCTGTCTCTAACCCTGACCATCACACCATCTCTCACCCTAACTCTGTCTCTAACCCTGACCATCACGCCATCTCTCACCCTAACTCTGTCTCTAACCCTGACCATCACACCATCTCTCACCCTGTCTCTAACCCTCACCATCACGCCATTACTCACCCTAACTCTGTCTCTAACCCTGACCATCACACCATCTCTCACCCTAACTCTGCCTCTAACTCTGACCATCACGCCATCTCTCACCTTAACTCTGTCTCTAACCCTGACCATCAAACCATCTCTCACCCTGTCTCTAACCCTCACCATCACGCCATCTCTCACCCTAACTCTGTCTCTAACCCTGACCATCACACCATCTCTCATGCTAACTTTGTCTCTAACCCTGACCATCACACCATCTCTCACCCTAACTCTGTGTCTAACCCTGACCATCACGCCATCTCTCACCCGAACTCTCTATAACCCTGACCATCACACCATCTCTCACCTTTACTCTGTCTCTAACCCTGACCATCACGCCATCTCTCACCCTAACTCTGTCTCTAACCCTCACCATCACGCCATCTCTCACGCTAACTCTGTCTCTAACCCTGACCATCACGCCATCTCTTACGCTAACTCTGTCTCTAACCCTCACCATCACGCCATCTCTCACCCTAACTCTGTCTCTAACCCTCACCATCACGCCATCTCTCACGCTAACTCTGTCTCTAACCCTGACCATCACGCCATCTCTTACGCTTACTCTGTGTCTAACCCTGACCATCACGCCATCTCTCACCCGAACTCTCTATAACCCTGACCATCACACCATCTCTCACCTTTACTCTGTCTCTAACCCTGACCATCACGCCATCTCTAATCTGAACTCTGTCTCTAACCCTCACCATCACGCCATTACTCACCCTAACTCTGTCTCTAACCCTGACCATCACACCATCTCTCACCCTAACTTTGTCTCTAGCCCTGACAATCACACCATCTCTCACACTAACTCTGTCTCTAACCCTGACCATCACGCAATCTCTCACCCTAACTCTGTCTCTAACCCTGACCATCACACCATCTCTCACCCTAACTCTGCTCCTAACTCTGACCATCACGCCATCTCTCACCTTAACTCTGTCTCTAACCCTGACCATCACACCATCTCTCACCCTGTCTCTAACCCTCACCATCACGCCATTACTCACCCTAACTCTGTCTCTAACCCTGACCATCACACCATCTCTCACGCTAACTTTGTCTCTAACCCTGACCATCACACCATCTCTCACCCTAACTCTGCCTCTAACTCTGACCATCACGCCATCTCTCACCCTAACTCTGTCTCTAACCCTGACCATCAAACCATCTCTCACCCTGTCTCTACCCTCACCATCACGCCATCTCTCACGCTAACTCTGTCTCTAACCCTGACCATCACGCCATCTCTTACGCTTACTCTGTCTCTAACCCTGACCATCACGCCATCTCTCACCCTAACTCTGTCTCTAACCCTCACCATTACACCATCTCTCACCCGAACTCTGTCTTTAACCCTGACCATCACACCATCTCTCACCCTAACTCTGTCTCTAACCCTGACCATCACGCCATCTCTCATCCAACTCTGTCTCTAACCCTGACCATCACGCCATCTCTAACCCGAACTCTGTCTCTAGCCCTGACAATCACACCATCTCTCACCCTAACTCTGTCTCTAACCCTGACCATCACGACATCTCTCACCCTAACTCTGTCTCTAACCCTGACCATCACACCATCTCTAACCCGAACTCTGTCTCTAACCCTGACCATCACGACATCTCTCACCCTCACTCTGTCTCTAGCCCTGACCATCACGCCATCTCTCATCCAACTCTGTCTCTAACCCTGACCATCACGCCATCTCTAATCTGAACTCTGTCTCTAACCCTGACCATCACGCAATCTCTCACGCTAACTCTGTCTCTAACCCTGATTATCACGCCATCTCTCACCCTAACTCTGTCTCTAACCCTCACCATTACACCATCTCTCACCCGAACTCTGTCTTTAACCCTGACCATCACACCATCTCTCACCCTAACTCTGTCTCTAACACTGACCATCACGCCATCTCTCATCCAACTCTGTCTCTAACCCTGACCATCACGCCATCTCTAACCCGAACTCTGTCTCTTGCCCTGACAATCACACCATCTCTCACCCTAACTCTGTCTCTAACCCTGACCATCACGACATCTCTCACCCTAACTCTGTCTCTAACCCTGACCATCACGCCATCTCTAACCCGAACTCTGTCTCTAACCCTGACCATCACGACATCTCTCACCCTAACTCTGTCTCTAGCCCTGACCATCACGCCATCTCTAACCCGAACTCTGTCTCTAACCCTGACCATGACGCCATCTCTCATCCAACTCTGTCTCTAACACTGACCATCACGCCATCTCTAATCTGAACTCTGTCTTTAACCCTGACCATCACACCATCTCTCACGCTAACTTTGTCTCTAACCCTGACTATCACGCCATCTCTCACACTAACTCTGTCTCTAACCCTGACCATCACGCCATCTATAATCTGAACTCTGTCTCTAACCCTGACCATCACACCATCTCTCACCCTAACTCTGTCTCTAACCCTGACCATCACGCCATCTCTCACCCTAACTCTGTCTCTAACCCTGACCATCACACCATCTCTCACCCTGTCTCTAACCCTCACCATCACGCCATTACTCACCCTAACTCTGTCTCTAACCCTGACCATCACACCATCTCTCACCCTAACTCTGCCTCTAACTCTGACCATCACGCCATCTCTCACCTTAACTCTGTCTCTAACCCTGACCATCAAACCATCTCTCACCCTGTCTCTAACCCTCACCATCACGCCATCTCTCACCCTAACTCTGTCTCTAACCCTGACCATCACACCATCTCTCACGCTAACTTTGTCTCTAACCCTGACCATCACACCATCTCTCACCCTAACTCTGTGTCTAACCCTGACCATCACGCCATCTCTCACCCGAACTCTCTATAACCCTGACCATCACACCATCTCTCACCTTTACTCTGTCTCTAACCCTGACCATCACGCCATCTCTCACCCTAACTCTGTCTCTAACCCTCACCATCACGCCATCTCTCACGCTAACTCTGTCTCTAACCCTGACCATCACGCCATCTCTTACGCTAACTCTGTCTCTAACCCTCACCATCACGCCATCTCTCACCCTAACTCTGTCTCTAACCCTCACCATCACGCCATCTCTCACGCTAACTCTGTCTCTAACCCTGACCATCACGCCATCTCTTACGCTTACTCTGTGTCTAACCCTGACCATCACGCCATCTCTCACCCGAACTCTCTATAACCCTGACCATCACACCATCTCTCACCTTTACTCTGTCTCTAACCCTGACCATCACGCCATCTCTAATCTGAACTCTGTCTCTAACCCTCACCATCACGCCATTACTCACCCTAACTCTGTCTCTAACCCTGACCATCACACCATCTCTCACCCTAACTTTGTCTCTAGCCCTGACAATCACACCATCTCTCACACTAACTCTGTCTCTAACCCTGACCATCACGCAATCTCTCACCCTAACTCTGTCTCTAACCCTGACCATCACACCATCTCTCACCCTAACTCTGCTCCTAACTCTGACCATCACGCCATCTCTCACCTTAACTCTGTCTCTAACCCTGACCATCACACCATCTCTCACCCTGTCTCTAACCCTCACCATCACGCCATTACTCACCCTAACTCTGTCTCTAACCCTGACCATCACACCATCTCTCACGCTAACTTTGTCTCTAACCCTGACCATCACACCATCTCTCACCCTAACTCTGCCTCTAACTCTGACCATCACGCCATCTCTCACCTTAACTCTGTCTCTAACCCTGACCATCAAACCATCTCTCACCCTGTCTCTAACCCTCACCATCACGCCATCTCTCACGCTAACTCTGTCTCTAACCCTGACCATCACGCCATCTCTTACGCTTACTCTGTCTCTAACCCTGACCATCACGCCATCTCTCACCCTAACTCTGTCTCTAACCCTCACCATTACACCATCTCTCACCCGAACTCTGTCTTTAACCCTGACCATCACACCATCTCTCACCCTAACTCTGTCTCTAACCCTGACCATCACGCCATCTCTCATCCAACTCTGTCTCTAACCCTGACCATTACGCCATCTCTAACCCGAACTCTGTCTCTAGCCCTGACAATCACACCATCTCTCACCCTAACTCTGTCTCTAACCCTGACCATCACGACATCTCTCACCCTAACTCTGTCTCTAACCCTGACCATCACACCATCTCTAACCCGAACTCTGTCTCTAACCCTGACCATCACGACATCTCTCACCCTCACTCTGTCTCTAGCCCTGACCATCACGCCATCTCTCATCCAACTCTGTCTCTAACCCTGACCATCACGCCATCTCTAATCTGAACTCTGTCTCTAACCATGACCACCACGCAATCTCTCACGCTAACTCTGTCTCTAACCCTGATTATCACGCCATCTCTCACCCTAACT
Source organism: Lethenteron reissneri (assembly GCF_015708825.2). Classification (NCBI taxonomy): domain Eukaryota; kingdom Metazoa; phylum Chordata; class Hyperoartia; order Petromyzontiformes; family Petromyzontidae; genus Lethenteron; species Lethenteron reissneri. Next base: position 5,857,442 of record NC_083842.1, on the reverse strand, counting down.
CTGTCTCTAACCCTCACCATTACACCATCTCTCACCCGAACTCTGTCTTTAACCCTGACCATCACACCATCTCTCACCCTAACTCTGTCTCTAACACTGACCATCACGCCATCTCTCATCCAACTCTGTCTCTAACCCTGACCATCACGCCATCTCTAACCCGAACTCTGTCTCTTGCCCTGACAATCACACCATCTCTCACCCTAACTCTGTCTCTAACCCTGACCATCACGACATCTCTCACCCTAACTCTGTCTCTAACCCTGACCATCACGCCATCTCTAACCCGAACTCTGTCTCTAACCCTGACCATCACGACATCTCTCACCCTAACTCTGTCTCTAGCCCTGACCATCACGCCATCTCTAACCCGAACTCTGTCTCTAACCCTGACCATGACGCCATCTCTCATCCAACTCTGTCTCTAACACTGACCATCACGCCATCTCTAATCTGAACTCTGTCTCTAACCCTGACCATCACACCATCTCTCACGCTAACTTTGTCTCTAACCCTGACTATCACGCCATCTCTCACACTAACTCTGTCTCTAACCCTGACCATCACGCCATCTATAATCTGAACTCTGTCTCTAACCCTGACCATCACACCATCTCTCACCCTAACTCTGTCTCTAACCCTGACCATCACGCCATCTCTCACCCTAACTCTGTCTCTAACCCTGACCATCACACCATCTCTCACCCTGTCTCTAACCCTCACCATCACGCCATTACTCACCCTAACTCTGTCTCTAACCCTGACCATCACACCATCTCTCACCCTAACTCTGCCTCTAACTCTGACCATCACGCCATCTCTCACCTTAACTCTGTCTCTAACCCTGACCATCAAACCATCTCTCACCCTGTCTCTAACCCTCACCATCACGCCATCTCTCACCCTAACTCTGTCTCTAACCCTGACCATCACACCATCTCTCACGCTAACTTTGTCTCTAACCCTGACCATCACACCATCTCTCACCCTAACTCTGTGTCTAACCCTGACCATCACGCCATCTCTCACCCGAACTCTCTATAACCCTGACCATCACACCATCTCTCACCTTTACTCTGTCTCTAACCCTGACCATCACGCCATCTCTCACCCTAACTCTGTCTCTAACCCTCACCATCACGCCATCTCTCACGCTAACTCTGTCTCTAACCCTGACCATCACGCCATCTCTTACGCTTACTCTGTCTCTAACCCTGACCATCACGCCATTTCTCACCCGAACTCTGTCATTAACCCTGACCATCACACCATCTCTCACCCTAACTCTGTCTCTAACCCTCACTATTACACCATCTCTCACCCGAACTCTGTCATTAACCCTGACCATCACACCATCTCTCACCCTAACTCTGTCTCTAACCCTGACCATCACGCCATCTCTCATCCAACTCTGTCTCTAACCCTGACCATCACGCCATCTCTAACCCGAACTCTGTCTCTTGCCCTGACAATCACGCCATCTCTCACCCTAACTCTGTCTCTAACCCTGACCCATCACGACATCTCTCACCCTAACTCTGTCTCTAACCCTGACCATCACGCCATCTCTAACCCGAACTCTGTCTCTAACCCTGACCATCACGACATCTCTCACCCTAACTCTGTCTCTAACCCTGACCATCACGCCATCTCTCATCCAACTCTGTCTCTAACCCTGACCATCACGCCATCTCTAATCTGAACTCTGTCTCTAACCCTGACCATCACGCCATCTCTCACGCTAACTCTGTCTCTAACCCTGACTATCACGCCATCTCTCACCCTAACTCTGTCTCTAACCCTGACCATCACGCCATCTATAATCTGAACTCTGTCTCTAACCCTGACCATCACGCCATCTCTCACGCTAACTCTGTCTCTAACCCTGACTATCATGCCATCTCTCACCCTAACTCTGTCTCTAACCCTGACCATCACACCATCTCTCACCCTGTCTCTAACCCTCACCATCACGCCATTACTCACCCTAACTCTGTCTCTAACCCTGACCATCACACCATCTCTCACCCTAACTTTGTCTCTAACCCTGACCATCACACCATCTCTCACCCTAACTCTGTGTCTAACCCTGACCATCACGCCATCTCTCACCCTAACTCTGTCTCTAACCCTGACCATCACGCCATCTCTCACGCTAACTCTGTCTCTAACCCTGACCATCACACCATCTCTCACCCTAACTCTGCCCCTAACTCTGACCATCACGCCATCTCTCACCTTAACTCTGTCTCTAACCCTGACCATCACACCATCTCTCACCCTGTCTCTAACCCTCACCATCACGCCATTACTCACCCTAACTCTGTCTCTAACACTGACCATCACACCATCTCTCACGCTAACTTTGTCTCTAACCCTGACCATCACACCATCTCTCACCCGAACTCTGTGTCTAACCCTGACCATTACGCCATTTCTTACCCTAACTCTGTCTCTAACCCTGACCATCACACCATCTCTCACCCTAACTCTGTCTCTAACCCTGACCATCACGCCATCTCTCATCCAACTCTGTCTCTAACCCTGACCATCACGCCATCTCTAACCCGAACTCTGTCTCTAACCCTGACCATCACACCATCTCTCACCCTAACTCTGTTTCTAACCCTGACCATCACGACATCTCTCAACCCTAACTCTGTCTCTAACGCTGACCATCACGCCATCTCTCACCCTAGCTCTGTCTCTAACCCTGACCATCACGCCATCTGTCACCCTAACTCTGCGTCTAACTCTGACCATCACGCCATCTCTCACCCGAACTCTGTATAACCCTGACCATCACACCATCTCTCACCCTAACTCTGTCTCTAACCCTGACCATCACGCCATCTCTCAACCCTAACTCTGTCTTTAACGCTGACCATCACGCCATCTCTCACCCAACTCTGTCTCTAACCCTGACCATCACGCCATCTCTCACCCTAACTCTGTCTCTAACCCTGACTATCACACCATCTCTAATCTGAACTCTGTCTCTAACCCTGACCATCACACCATCTCTCACCCTGTCTCTAACCCTGACCATCACGCCATCTCTCACCCGAACTCTGTCATTAACCCTGACCATCACACCATCTCTCACCCTAACTCTGTCTCTAACCCTCACCATTACACCATCTCTCACCCGAACTCTGTCATTAACCCTGACCATCACACCATCTCTCACCCTAACTCTGTCTGTAACCCTGACCATCACGCCATCTCTCATCCAACTCTGTCTCTAACCCTGACCATCACGCCATCTCTAACCCGAACTCTGTCTCTTGCCCTGACAATCACACCATCTCTCACCCTAACTCTGTCTCTAACCCTGACCATCACGACATCTCTCACCCTAACTCTGTCTCTAACCCTGACCATAACGCCATCTCTAACCCGAACTCTGTCTCTAACCCTGACCATCACGACATCTCTCACCCTAACTCTGTCTCTAGCCCTGACCATCACGCCATCTCTAACCCGAACTCTGTCTCTAACCCTGACCATCACGCCATCTCTCACGCTAACTCTGTCTCTAACCCTAACTATCACGCCATCTCTCACCCTAACTCTGTCTCTAACCCTGACCATCACGCCATCTCTAATCTGAACTCTGTCTCTAACCCTGACCATCACGACATCTCTCATCCAACTCTGTCTCTAACCCTGACCATCACGCCATCTCTAATCTGAACTCTGTCTCTAACCCTGACCATCACGCCATCTCTAATCTGAACTCTGTCTCTAACCCTGACCATCACGCAATCTCTCACGCTAACTCTGTCTCTAACCCTGACTATCACGCCATCTCTCACCCTAACTCTGTCTCTAACCCTGACCATCACGCCATCTATAATCTGAACTCTGTCTCTAACCCTGACCATCACGCCATCTCTCACGCTAACTCTGTCTCTAACCCTGACTATCATGCCATCTCTCACCCTAACTCTGTCTCTAACCCTGACCATCACACCATCTCTCACCCTGTCTCTAACCCTCACCATCACGCCATTACTCACCCTAACTCTGTCTCTAACCCTGACCATCACACCATCTCTCACCCTAACTCTGCCCCTAACTCTGACCATCACGCCATCTCTCACCCTAACTTTGTCTCTAACCCTGACCATCACACCATCTCTCACCCTAACTCTGTGTCTAACCCTGACCATCACGCCATCTCTCACCCTAACTCTGTCTCTAACCCTGACCATCACGCCATCTCTCACGCTAACTCTGTCTCTAACCCTGACCATCACACCATCTCTCACCCTAACTCTGCCCCTAACTCTGACCATCACGCCATCTCTCACCTGAACTCTGTCTCTAACCCTGACCATCACACCATCTCTCACCCTGTCTCTAACCCTCACCATCACGCCATTACTCACCCTAACTCTGTCTCTAACCCTGACCATCACACCATCTCTCACGCTAACTTTGTCTCTAACCCTGACCATCACACCATCTCTCACCCTAACTCTGTGTCTAACCCTGACCATCACGCCATCTCTCACCCTAACTCTGTCTCTAACCCTGACCATCACACCATCTCTCACCCTAACTCTGTCTCTAACCCTGACCATCACGCCATCTCTCATCCAACTCTGTCTCTAACCCTGACCATCACGCCATCTCTAACCCGAACTCTGTCTCTAACCCTGACCATCACGACATCTCTCACCCTAACTCTGTCTCTAACCCTGACCATCACGCCATCTCTAACCCGAACTCTGTCTCTAACCCTGACCATCACGACATCTCTCACCCTAACTCTGTCTCTAGCCCTGACCATCACGCCATCTCTAACCCGAACTCTGTCTCTAACCCTGACCATCACGCCATCTCTCATCCAACTCTGTCTCTAACCCTGACCATCACGCCATCTCTAATCTGAACTCTGTCTCTAACCCTGACCATCACGCAATCTCTCACGCTAACTCTGTCTCTAACCCTGACTATCACGCCATCTCTCACCCTAACTCTGTCTCTAACCCTGACCATCACGCCATCTCTAACCCGAACTCTGTCTCTAACCCTGACCATCACGCCATCTCTCACGCTAACTCTGTCTCTAACCCTGACCATCACGACATCTCTCACCCTAACTCTGTCTCTAACCCTGACCATCACGCCATCTCTCACCCTAACTCTGCCTCTAACCCTGACCATCACGCCATCTCTCACCCTAACTCTGCGTCTAACTCTGACCATCACGCCATCTCTCACCCGAACTCTGTATAACCCTGACCATCACACCATCTCTCACCCTAACTCTGTCTCTAACCCTGACCATCACGCCATCTCTAATCTGAACTCTGTCTCTAACCCTGACCATCACACCATCTCTCACCCTGTCTCTAACCCTGACCATCACACCATCTCTCACGCTTACTCTGTCTCTAACCCTCACCATCACGCCATCTCTCACGCTTACTCTGTCTCTAACCCTGACCATCACGCCATCTCTCACGCTAACTCTGTCTCTAACCCTGAACATCACGCGATCTCTCACCCTAACTCTGTCTCTAACCCTGACCATCACACCATCTCTCACGCTAACTTTGTCTCTAACCCTGACCATCACACCATCTCTCACCCTTACTCTGTGTCTAACCCTGACCATCACGCCATCTCTCACCCTGTCTCTAACTCTGACCATCACGTTATCTATCACCCTTACTCTGTATCTAACCCCGTCTCTATCCGTATCTCCCTCTCTAAGCCGCCTTACACAATGTAGAACCACACTGCAGTATGTAAACCTGACCCTGACTGGGACCCCGTGGAAGTGTGAGTACCACTTCTCCACTGCTCAGTGCTTCTCGTGCCAGCACCGCGCACTCACTGCCGCCTGTGCCACCACCACCAACACGGCGACTCAGCGGTGTGGGAGCAGCAGGCACAGGGAAGGGGTTCGCGTGAAGTGACCCCGAGCCAGGGCGGTCTCCAGCCCCTCCTCGCTGGGTGCTGCTGCTGCGCATGTGTAGAGCAGCAGTGCCTGTGTAGAGCGGCAGCAGCGCTTGTGTAGAGCAGCAGCAGCGCCTGTGTAGAGCAGCAGCAGCGCCTGTGTAGAGCAGCAGCAGCAGCGCCTGTGTAGAGCGGCAGCAGCAGCGTCGCGAGTGGCTTCGTCTCTGCGCCACAGGGGGGTGGCTCGCTCTGGCCGGGCTCCGCGCTCGCTCCCGTGCTAGAGAACGCGCCTCATCTTCTCGCTTCTCTCTCCATTGCTAAGGATCGGACAAATCGCCAGGGCGATGTCTCTTAGCCTTTTCATTAACACGGCGATCTGGCTCATAGTCTATGGGTAGTCACTGGGTGGTCAAAACTGCTGACAGTGCCGACTCAGTTAGAACTGTGTCGCGATTGTTAACCTTGTGGCCTTTATTTAACCAGTGAGAATTTTGCTCTCTTTAGTAAGATAGACCTGGGGGTGTCTGTAGTTGGGTATAGGGGCTGTTGTTCACGTGTGGTGATTTAGACGAGATCACTGTAATACTCACAGGAGTGCTGTCATGCCAACACGCAGTAGTTTCCTATCTCGAATGGCGTCAGGGCTGGGTCTTTAACGTCCACTCGAGAGCTGACCGCGTGATTCGGTCGTTCCTGACACAAACGAGCGAGCAGTGCAGGAATCGAACCGCAGCCTCTGAGACTGCGGGGCTGACGATGCTCAGGCTGGGGTCGTCCCCAACCCGGACCCCGTCTCGCGTTGCCTGCAGACACTCTGAGGAGCTTTCTCCGTGCAGTGGGACACGCCAGAGCGTTGCCATTGGGTGCATTTCATTACGGGCGTTGTACGTTTAATAATATACAATGGTTGTGTGTTTAGGGGTGTAGTTAAGTGTAATAGTGATTGTCTCGTATTTAAGACACAATCACAGAGGCACAACTCGTGTAACGTGGGTCTTGCTGGGGATGTTTGGCAAATTCCTGACCGAGCGTTCACGCGTAAGGGAGAAACCGGACAACTTGGGGGGAAAGCCTCGCATATGAGGGGCTACCACTCAGCATCCCTAGACAGCACAGGGCAGCAACCTACTTGCTGTACTACCACGCAGTCCTGGTTACGTCATGGCCCCGCAGGCCCCGTGCCGTGCGAGCCTCTGTGGGCCCCTGCACGGGGAGCGCTCCGCCCTCGGGGCTGCGCGGCTCCTCTCTGGGAGGCGCGCGGCCTCAGCAGAGTTTCCTATCGGCCACTCCGCCACCCACTCCACACGTCTCTTGCCGAGCTCAACACAGAAACTATCTGGCGAATGTAGAAGCTGAGCTGTCGAACACAGCAGCAGCCTCTGTGCCTCCGAGTTGTGAGGCAGCACCGGGTGGCTGATGTGGTAGCCATAGTGCTAGAACACTGGACTTGCATACCCATGCTGTGGATGGGCGAGGGAGTGTGGCGTCTCTGGTTCACTCACAACGCGTGCATGGGGACTGATTCATAAAGCCTCCTGTATCCAGTTCAATGCAATCCACACACTCATTGCTTATTGTGGGCATTCTCTTCGCATTTACACTCCATCTAATATATAAACACCCAGCTCTGTGATTCTGTCATTCTGAAACTCACGCGGCACAGATTGGTTGAAGTGCATCACGTGACCGGGACCAAGCAGCCAACCAGAGGTGCGCCCCTCACAAACATGTCGGCCCCCGAACAGGCACAGGTAAAAATAGACCCATGTATCCTCAACCACTGAGGGTGTTTATATATCAGGATACTTTTTACGGTAAAACACATGTGCACTATACACACATTTATTACGTACGGACATATACACACGGTTCTAATTACATTAGTACTGTTGTTTTTTTGGTGCTTTAATCCACTGCTGGATGAAGGCCCACCGCACGCTGTGCGAGTGGATCATAATGATTTACTTGATCAGCCTTTTGGGGGCCGCCGCAGGCTGTGGTTGTTGGGGGGCGCCGCAGGCTGTGATTGTTGGGGGGCGCCGCAGGCTGGGGTTGTTTGGGGGCGCCGCAGGCTGTGGTTGTTGGAGGGTGCCGCAGGCTGTGGTTGTTGGGGGGCCCCGCAGGCTGTGGTTGTTGGGGGCGCCGCAGGCTGTGGTTGTTGGGGGTGCCGCAGGCTGTGGTTGTTGGGGGGCCCCGCAGGCTGTAGTTGTTGGGGGGCCCCGCAGGCTGTGGTTGTTGGGGGCGCTGCAGGCTGTGGTTGTTGGGGGTGCCGCAGGCTGTGGTTGTTGGGGGGCCCCGCAGGCTGTGGTTGTTGGGGGCGCCGCAGGCTGTGGTTGTTGGGGGGCCCCGCAGGCTGTGGTTGTTGGGGGCGCCGCAGGCTGGGGTTGTTTGGGGGTGCCACAGGCTGTGGTTGTTGGGGGTGCCGCAGGCTGGGGTTGTTTGGGGGCGCCGCAGGCTGTGGTTGTTAGGGGCGCCGCAGGCTGGGGTTGTTTGGGGGCGCCGCAGGCTGGGGTTGTTTGGGGGCGCCGCAGGCTGTGGTTGTTGGGGGGCGCCGCAGGTTGTGGTTGTTGGGGGCGAGGCAGGCTGGGGTTGTTTGGGGGTGCCACAGGCTGTGGTTGTTGGGGGTGCCGCAGGCTGGGGTTGTTTGGTTTGCCACAGGCTGTGGTTGTTGGGGGTGCCGCAGGCTGGGGTTGTTTGGGGGCGCCGCAGGCTGTGGTTGTTGGGGGGTGCCGCAGGGTGTGGCTGTTGGGGGGTGCCGCAGGCTGTGGTTGTTGGGGGGCGCCGCAGGGTGTGGCTTTTGGGGGGCGCCGCAGGCTGTGGTTGTTGGGGGGCGCCGCAGGGTGTGGCTTTTGGGGGGCGCCGCAGGCTGGGGTTGTTTGGAGGCGCCGCAGGCTGGGGTTGTTTGGGGGCGCCGCAGGCTGTGGTTGTTGGGGGGCGCCGCAGGCTGTGGTTGTTGGGGGGTGCCGCAGGCTGTGGTTGTTGGGGGGCCCCGCAGGCTGTAGTTGTTGGGGGGCCCCGCAGGCTGTGGTTGTTGGGGGCGCTGCAGGCTGTGGTTGTTGGGGGTGCCGCAGGCTGTGGTTGTTGGGGGGCCCCGCAGGCTGTGGTTGTTGGGGGCGCCGCAGGCTGTGGTTGTTGGGGGGCCCCGCAGGCTGTGGTTGTTGGGGGCGCCGCAGGCTGGGGTTGTTTGGGGGTGCCACAGGCTGTGGTTGTTGGGGGTGCCGCAGGCTGGGGTTGTTTGGGGGCGCCGCAGGCTGTGGTTGTTGGGGGTGCCGCAGGCTGGGGTTGTTTGGGGGCGCCGCAGGCTGTGGTTGTTAGGGGCGCCGCAGGCTGGGGTTGTTTGGGGGCGCCGCAGGCTGGGGTTGTTTGGGGGCGCCGCAGGCTGTGGTTGTTGGGGGGCGCCGCAGGTTGTGGTTGTTGGGGGCGAGGCAGGCTGGGGTTGTTTGGGGGTGCCACAGGCTGTGGTTGTTGGGGGTGCCGCAGGCTGGGGTTGTTTGGTTTGCCACAGGCTGTGGTTGTTGGGGGTGCCGCAGGCTGGGGTTGTTTGGGGGCGCCGCAGGCTGTGGTTGTTGGGGGGTGCCGCAGGGTGTGGCTGTTGGGGGGTGCCGCAGGCTGTGGCTGTTGGGGGGCGCCGCAGGGTGTGGCTTTTGGGGGGCGCCGCACGGTGATGGTGGATGGCTCTCCATCAGGTGACCCAGTGGCGTTTGTTTACTGGCTACACCCTGCTGATGGGACTCAGTGGAGGCGAACTCTGGCAGGACTGGCCTTGTCTAAGTGAATGCTACAGAGATAAAGTTGTCCTGTTGAGTCCAGTGGTGGGTTCATTAACTTAAATAAAAATAATAAATTACATCCCTTTACGATCTACTGCTGGGTGAAGGCCTTCCCATGCCATGTCGGGTCAAGAGGGATGTTTGGCCATACTTCACCTAGCTGGTCAGTGAGGATTGGTGAAGTGGGGGAGAGGGTTTCGGGTGTGTGTAGGTCCAGGACTGGTTCAGACATCACCACTGATGTTGGCCGTGGATAGGAATTAAACGCAGGTTACCAGGTTTACATCGCACTGTGCTAACCGCTGTGCCACAGGTCCACCTGTGATCCACAGCTGATATGGATTGTGCATAAACGTGACAATGGCAATGAAAGCTGTCAATGCTTGCACGCTCATCACTGGTATCCAAGCACTCGCAGTGGTTTGCTTGACGCGCCATTGTGGAAGATCATGACCCACAACTCTCTGCGAGGATTAAAACTCCTCACGACGACTTTAATGACCACCGTTATGAAGAAATGGTCACGCTCCTGTTCCTCTCTCACTGATCTCCCTCTCTGTTCCCACAGCTGTTCCTCTCTCACTGATCTCCCTCTCTGTTCCCACAGCTGTTCCTCCCTCACTGATCTCCCTCTCTGTTCCCACAGCACCGTAAGGAGGGAGCGGTTCCATCATTGACGGTGACGCTGCGAGCTGAGCACGTGGAGCTATGGCTACAGGTTCGTGCAGGAGTCGGGACCCTAGGCCACACGAGCCCTGACCTCAGCACCTGGGGCATCGGGTCACGGGGCTTAGCCTCCTTACCACAGCCCCGTAGCTCTACCCTCTACACGCTGTGTGTGAACAGCCTGTGTACACGCATAGTCTGAGCACACAGCTCTGTGTACACGCATGGCCCTAAGGTACAAATCTCGACACGGATATGGCCTTCTGTGCAAGGAGCCATGAGTCCAATGGTATAAATTTCAATATGTCACATCACGTTGTTATTCTTACATCACATTAGATTTTAATTCAATTATACCCAAAGTGCATGCATGTTTGAGCGACTGCTCACTAGAATGCTTGCGGGACCCCGCGTGCCACGTCTGTGACCGTGGGAGCCACACGCACGCCGAGTCTCCATCCAGAGGCATTGCCGGGCGGCGTGACAGACGCCGAGAGCCCCTCACAGCTCCCTCGGCGCTGGCCTCGTTGTGGCGCTCACAACCCGCCCGGCCACTTGCGGGGCCTCCAGAGCAGCGCCACACGGCCCGCTGTGGGTGGAGTTCTCTCCCCTTCCGTGCGCGGCGCGCTGCTCGCAAGCTCAGGGGGGGTTGCGCTCGCGCCGCTCTCCTCCGGCTCCCGCATTCCAACGCGACGCGGTGCGTGGTGGTGGCGCCACCGAGAGCCGTGGGGAGGACGCTGCCACCCCACGTGGGGTGCGCGCGTTCCGTACCGCGTGGGGCTTTGGGGGGCGCAGAGCGACACCGCTCCCTGTTCGCGTTACAGCAGCGGCTGCCGTGTTGAGCTATCAGGGCCCTGATCTGACCACCTCGAGTCTTGTAGCTGGAGCCTGGCTGGGACCATCAGCCTCTTAGGCACAGGGATTGACAGTCGGTGCTATGGCAGAGAACGCCACTCACAATCAGAAGGTTGAGAGCTAAATCCTAATTGAGGGACTACTCAGCCCACTATCTTTGTTAGTAAAATGTTTATTGCGAAGCATGGTGTTATGCTGTAGAGAGTACGATATCTGCCATGGCAATGTAGAATTTCCACCATGGGCTCAAGGGCAATCAGTGGAGGGGACAGCTGTTCCATGCTCCTAGAAGCCAATAAACGTGAGTCAATGGAATCGGGTGGGACTTCAGCAATCCACAGTAATTCGGCTTATTCTGCTGCTGTTGTGACAGACGAGAGATTCAAGAAGAAGACGGAGCAGGTGCGGATTCTACTGGACGACCTGAAGAAGCTCTCCAAGTGAGAGAGACGTCTCTTCACCCAAAATGGGGGTCTCTGCTACTCTACGTTTTAAGTACAGACAAGAAAGCGATGTTATCTCAATTCAATGGTTAGAGTGAGGAGTGCAGCTGATACTTGAATCCAAAACGACTTCTCTCAGTGTAAAGGCCAAGACAGGGAACCTGGAGAGACCTAGGGGAGGTGAGGTGACACCGGGAGAGGCACACGGGACATACAATAGACACAGAGAGAGAAGTGTGGACATGAAAGATAGAGGGACTTTGAGAGATACACGGGAAAGGGGACACAGTGAGAGACACAGATACTTGCTGAATGAGGTATTGGGATGCAAGCAGTGCTACGGAGACAGGGAATTGAGGCCATGGAATAAAAACAGGGAGAAGGGAAAGAAAAGAGAGAGAGAGAGATGTGTGTTTATGTTTAGATGTTTCCAGACAATTTATGAGCACCTGGAGAAACCCACACTATCACCGTACAAATGGAAACAGGACCCTGTGGGGTGGGCTGGTAGGACCGAACAATTGAATGGCTATAATAAAATGAAATGGCAAAAAATGGCCGCCAATAAGTGGATGCCCCGTGGCCCCGCCCTCCACCCGCGTAACCCCGCCCCGGCCACCCGTGGCCCCGCCCCATCTCGGTGTCCCCGCCCCCAGCTCGTTGCCCCGCCCATTACCGCCGTAACCCCGCCCCAACCCCGCGTAGCCCCGCCCTCCACCTCGTGCCCACGCCCCCTGCCGCCGTTGCCCCGCCCAGCCCCGCGTAGCCCCGCCCCCTGCCGCTGTAACCCCGCCCAATACACCCCAAGCAGGGGAGAGATTCCCAGGCCTGGCTCGGCTGGAGAGCCGCCGACGAGGGGGGGGGGGGTAGGGAGTTGTTTTTAATGTAAAAGCTTTAAATGTAAATGTTTCTATTAAAAAACATCAGGGAATGTAACATTGTGAAACATTAACCCCCTTTCACACACGCGGGGGTACGATACGAAGGGAGAGTTTGAGGCCTAGGTCTAGGCTTTAGGCCTAGCTGTAGGCCTTAGGCCGCCGTGAGTTAATTGTTAATATAAATGTTTTAATTATTTATGTAAAAGCTTTAAATGTAAATGTTGCTATTTAAAAACATCAGGGAATGTAACATTGTTAAACATTAACCACCTTTCACACACGCGGGGGTATGATACGAAGGGAGAGTTTGAGGCCTAGGTCTAGGCTTTAGGCCTAGCTGTAGGCCTTAGGTCGCCGTGAGTTAATTTTTAAAATAAATGTTTTTATTATTTATGTAAAAGCTTTAAATGTAAATGTTGCTATTTAAAAACATCAGGGAATGTAACATTGTTAAACATTAACCACCTTTCACACACGCGGGGGTACGATACGAAGGGAGAGTTTGAGGCCTAGGTCTAGGCTTTAGGCCTAGCTGTAGGCCTTAGGCCGCCGTGAGTTAATTGTTAATGTAAATGTTTTAATTATTTATGTAAAAGCTTTAAATGTAAATGTTGCTATTTAAAAACATCAGGGAATGTAACATTGTTAAACATTAACCACCTTTCACACACGCGGGGGTACGATACGAAGGGAGAGTTTGAGGCCTAGGTCTAGGCTTTAGGCCTAGCTGTAGGCCTTAGGCCGCCATGAGTTAATTGTTAATATAAATGTTTTAATTATTTATGTATAAGCTTTAAATGTAAATGTTTCTATTTAAAAACATCAGGGAATGTAACATTGTTAAACATTAAGTCCCTTTTACACACGCGGGGGTACGATACGAAGGGAGAGTTTCAGGCCTAGGTCTCGGTTTTTGTAGGGTCATGCCAAGTGTTTGCAGTAGGGGGCGATGTTGCTACACGGACGGACGGACGGACGGACAAACGGACGGACGATATAATCTATTGGTGGCTGGTCCACTTCGTTCCTACCAGTAAAAGATGTTGATTAGTCCACTTGCTGTACCGTCGTCTCCTGGCAAGCCAGGGTATGCCACCTTGACGCACATGGGAAAGAAGTTTGACAACATTTGTGCAATCCACCAACCCTCACCTCCAGTGCACGATTACAGACCACGTGCATAGCCTCCATCGCCCAGCTGAGAGGTGAGTAAGAAAAGAGAGGGATTCTCACAGGGTGAATAGAGAGAGATGAGTGAGCGAGAGAGGCGCGGGGCGACTCCTGAGCAGTGCAGGTGGCTGGAGGCCACATGCTCCGGGTGGCGCTGGGCGTGGAGGGCTCTTCGTAGCCGGCCTGCGTGGCCCCACGAAACACGCCGCCTGCTGCATGGTGGATGATAAAGATCCCGTGGCGTCATTCACAAGAGTTGTTCATTATGTGCCGGCATCGTGATGCAACTTTGCAAAATTTTAAACAATTACAGAACCCGTAAAATACTCCATTGGAATTTACAGCAATTATTGCCACCTACTGCAAAAACCTGGCAGAACCCTCCTGAGAAATAGTCATGATATTCAGCGAGGCTTCCTGGGCAAACAAGCATAATGATAATACTATCTAGTAGTTACATCACGTAATATTTTCAGTATTTTAGTTTTCATTGCGTCAATTTTGCTTTTACAGTGTGACTAGAAACATGTAATTGAAAATTCACATATCGTGTGGGTAGATCTAATAGTCCATGATCTAACAGATCGATCTGCAAACATATCAAACATTCACAATATTATGCATAAACATTCATGACATTTCTATCGATTACATTTGTGTTTTAGCATTCTGTTCGATTTTGAAATAAATAAACTCGAATTCTCAACCGTACCCCTTGTTTTCCAGGTTTGACAATTCCACCGTCCCAACCCTGCTGAGAATCCGTGGCCTCTATGATGGATACAATTTCGAGGAGCGATCCGCCCTATCCAGAACCTTCCACAAGGAGGGGGGTATAGGTGGGTGCTGCTCCTCACTACACGGCACAGCGATTGCAATGCAATGATAAACTCTCCATCTTCCTGATGGACCTGGCTGTGCACTTTGCTGTCCACAAGCCTCCAGTTATTGGGACATGTGTGGCCCCAGCGCCTCAGTGCCACTGCTAAGCAGCAGGGCCCTGCTACTCAGTTAGGGAACCGAGCTGCCCGACCCAGCGCTCGGCCTGCAGGAGCTGCGGGCTGTGGGTGACAGCTGCGCTGCTCCTCACTGCGGCCTCACCACTTCAAGGCCCCATGCTGGGCAAGTTGTGACTCTCACCCAGCGTCTGATATATAATTATATATCCGTGCTAAGAGCTGCTGGGACATTCCGTTTGTCAAAGGTGCGAGTTTTGTTGCAGGAGTTTGTCTTGCGATGAGGCAGCTGTTGGGTGTGAGTGTGACAGTTCCTCTTCAACATTATCCCAGAGCACAGAGGATGGAGATCGCAGCTCTTGAGCAGAGCCCACCCAGACGGGTAGATCTACCGAGACGCGCATCTCCTGCTCCTTGCTGCTCCTGAGTGCATCTCCTGGATGACACAGAACCCCGTAGGACACGTGATACATTAGGGCTCACTACTGTGGTGTCTTTTGTTTGTATGTCTATGGTGGAATAGAATCGTATGGGGCACGTGATACCTAACGTCGCATAGCATTTGTGTCTGGACCAGTTCTTCCACGGCATTGAGAAGCCCAGTGCTGCAGGAGATGCCCCTCATGTGCCCCACCCAGACTCAGGCTGTGTGCGCTGTGCCCGTGTGGTTTACTGTGGCACATTCACCACTGGGCGATCCTCTTGAGTGAGAGCCGCTCACTTAGCTCATGAATCGGGCCTTGTGGCACTTCCATGGCTGAGCCTGGCACGGGGATCATCGCCGCGTTAGGGTCAGGGCAACCTCTGTGCGGCTTTAAAGGGCCTGCTGCTGTTGTCTGCCCCACCCCCTGCCCTACTGCTGTGCCCCTGCCCCATTTCCACTCACCCTGCATTAGCCCTGCTGTGCAGCTGCCTCTCCCCCACTCACCCTGCGAGAAGTTAACTACAGTGCCTGGTAAACAGGAGGTCGTGGGTTCTATCCCGACCCTGACACCTGCATATTTGGAGTTTGCATGTTCTCTCCGTGATTGCGTGGGTTTTTCTCCAGGTCCTCCAGTTTTTCCCTCTACATTTAGAAACAAACATTGAGCGTATTTGGCTGCTATAAATTATCCACATGATAAGCCACTTTGTTGAGCTTTCATTTGTGACCAGGTCGCTTACCTGGTAAAAATAGCTTCATACAGGCAGTACTCGACTTATGAACACCCGACGTACAAATAGCCAGTACGTACGAACCATCTTCCATGAAATATTTGTTTTTTTAACGTTGACTTAAAACTCGAACTCTCACTTACAAACCGAACCAGAAAACTATTTTGTTCAACTGAACGATCATCTGCGGGAATAATGAGTCAGCCTCGTGGTGGGCGTGATTGTGTGTGTGGGCATTAAAATACAGTAAATTACTGTGTTCCAAGTTATGAACGGTCCCCAGGAACTAATTGTGTTCTTAAGTCGAAGATTGTCCATAGTTTAGTTTAAGTGTTGCTGCTTCTTCCCACTCACCCTGCATTAAACCTGCAGTGTATCTGCCTCTCCCCACTCGCCCTGCAGTATCGCTGCCTCTTCCCACACCAGGTGCACAGAGAGAGCCATGTGGATCAGGTTCGGTGTGAGCTGTAAGCCTTCTTTATTCACATTATGGGGGTTGATTATCAACTTGTCAATGTCTGTGTCCAGGTTGGTGAGCCAGTGGGTGGCTTTAGAAGTTGCCCTGGGAACATCTGAAATGTCTCCCAGCGAATGATTGAAGCGGGCAGTGATGTACGACGTGGACCATGGTTTGAGACTGATGACCCCAATTGCACGCTAGACGATTCTTCATTGCCCATTTGTGCAGGAGATCGCTGCCGTCCAATGTCCTGGTGTAGTTCAATGGAGGCGACTGCGGAGTGAAGTAAACCAGGCGGGCGTGGG
Source organism: Lethenteron reissneri (assembly GCF_015708825.2). Lineage (NCBI taxonomy): Eukaryota > Metazoa > Chordata > Hyperoartia > Petromyzontiformes > Petromyzontidae > Lethenteron > Lethenteron reissneri. The sequence continues at coordinate 5,840,868 of NC_083842.1, read as the reverse complement.
ATCAAAGTGAACCCGGCCGAGTGCAGCGCAGCACAGTGGCTGCGGTTTCTCTGTCGCAGCCATGGACAGTTGCACGAGTCACGTGGTCGATAGCACGTGCACTATCAGCTGTGCTGATAGTGCTGCGGTTGTGTCTGATAATTTTCATAAAATTTAAAAGTTATCATGAGGAACAGCAAAAGAAGACAGCCATTTAATGTTCGATTTAAAGCTTTCGTGACTGCAGGGATTCATCTTCTTGGTTCTTTCAGTAAAGTCACGTAGAAGGGAAATAATAAAATAATAAAAAGAAAACATAATAAAATACAATTCTCATGACGTTTCGGCCACAACACAAGCAGCCGTCCTCAGGTGAAGAACAGGTCTGTCGGAAAGACAGCGTCTGAATGAACACCACCAAGCTTGGCAGCGTATATTTAAGCTGGGTTAGAGGGGGAAGGGCGCCTTGACAAAGGAATTTGCATATCAACAGAGGAATTTTGCATATTTATGGAAAATGCAAATATGGGATTAGTCACTACTTGTGGAATGCGTAGGAGGTGGGGGGGGGGGGGGTCTCAAAGTCATATTATGCCCGTGCATTATGTAGGATTAGCAGCAACAATGGGAGGAAGTAGGGTTAGCAGTAATAAAGGGAAGGAATTTTAATAGTAAGGAGATGCAGCAGCCAAACCACCACGTAGAAAACTAAAATATAAACTACATCAATATCATCAATATACTAAATATACTCTCCAATAAGCTGAGCTACTAACAGTAAGTCATACATTACAATTTTATGTCGCAAAAAATATAATATTACCATCACACGGATCTACCCCGTACTATATACTGCCATAGACAAACCTAACATTAAATTATATACTGCATTACTATACACCACCCTATACCTTAGACTATACATTGTAATATTACACTATGTATTATTCTACGCACCCTACTGTATACCACACTGCTGTATATTCACTACAATTACGATACTATATATTACCTTATACATTATATTAAACATTACACTTTTATACTATTTATTATTATACAATCTGCTATACACTATACCATTGACCGTCGCGTGAAAGGTACTAAGAGGAAGCAACGAAATATGCCAATGGGAGAGTGGTGGAAGGAGACTTGCAGCAGAGCAAAGACTCCATTCCCTGCGGAGAATACAAAAGATATATAGTCAATGCCAGTGAGTGGACTGAGGTCTGAAAGTCACCGTAAACGTGAACACAATCAGTTAAGATCCGAAATGGTTTATTACGTCCTTCCAATGATTGCTGAGCCAGAATCCATCTTCTCGGTGGAAATTGTCTCTGTGTTTGAATATGTGGATCGCCTCATGAACGAATCTCTCATGGTAGCCAGATGCCTTGCAGAGAACCTCTGTCTTGGAGAAGTCAATGTCATGTGAGCCCACTGAATTGTAACAGTGATCTGCCACGGCTGAGGTGTTTGTCCTACCGTGTTTCAGGTCTGCTTTATGTTCACAGATGCGGTCCGAGACATGTCGTTTGGTTTCTCCAATGTAACTGCTACCACAGAGGCAACTTAGTTTGTAGACGCCAGGGTACTGTATGTCTGGAACCACATCTTTTACAGACGGGACCAGATCACGGATTTTATGTACTGTGTTGAATCTGACTTGGATCTTGTGTTTATTCAGGATTTTGGAGATCTTTTTTGTGACCCCCGCAATGTAGGGTAAGGTGATGGTTTTGAATGGCTCCTCAACAGGATCCTTCACTGATGGTTGGAGTGATGGCTTTGCGGATTGTGTAGTCGGAGTAACCATTAGCCTTGAGAGCTTGGCGTACATGCTTGAGTTCACTGGCAATGTGTTCCTGGTCGGAGATGCATTGGGCTCTATCGTGTAGAGTCTTGATGAGGGAATTCTTCTGGGATGGATGGTGGTGGGAATCCGGTTTTAGGTAAGCCATCCGTATGGGTAGCTTTCCTGTAGACAGAGTGGCTCATTGAACCATCAGGTTTCCTTTTAATTAGGACATCCAAAAAGGGTAGCTTGCCATCTTTTTCGACTTCCATGGTGAATCTGATGGCTGGGTGTATGGAATTGATGTGGTCGAGGAATTGGTCTAGAGCAGGCCGGCCATGTGGCCAGATGACAAAAGTGTCATCTACGTACCTCTTCCATAAGGTCGGGCGTAGAGTGGCAGTCTGGATGGCGTCAGTCTCAAATTTCTCCATGAAAACGTTGGCTACAACCGGAGATAGGCTGCAGACGTAGCAAGATCTGAAATCAAGATCTGAAATCGCTGCAACCCTCAAAAATGCTAAGATGCCAGCTAGCAACATCAGCAAAAGATGAGCGTATATAATTTAATGTTGGGTTTGTCTATGGCAGTATATAGTATGGGGTAGATCCGTGTGATGTTAAGAAAAAAGTTTAGCTAGAGGCATATTATATTTTTTGCGACATAGAATTGTAATGTATGACTTACTGTTAGTAGCTCAGCTTATTGGAGAGTATATTTAGTATATTGATCTCTCGAGCTCTTTCTTGAAGGCTTCCGAGAGCTCTTTTGGACCACATGACCGCCCAGCGGCCCATATCCACCGGTGGCCCCCCTCCAATAGCATCCGGTCACGTGTCAGCAGGTCAACCAGCGTATCATGCCCCAACGTAACCCTGGCTGGCTGACGCTCCCTCTCACTCCCTCACCGAGAGCCCGCACCGCACACTGCTCGCGGTGCTTCTGCGCTGACCAGCGCTCACCCAATGTCAGCACATTATCCGCCGTGGCTTCATAAGCCCGGCACCACACAGTGACAATCACAGTAACTACAAAGGGAATCTGTACAGACACATCATATATATTGAATGCTAATCTTTCACATCATACAGATACGAATACTGTGCATGATGTTGAGTTATCTGATGAGTCGCGTTGTCTCTCAGAGCTGTTCATGAAGATGCTGACGTCCATCTCGCCGGATGCTTCCAACATCCCGGACTCCCTGCAGAGACCCATGGAGTGGGGCACATGGAACGTGTTTGCTTATGTTGCAAACTCAGATACAAGTGAGTACTGCACCCACACCAGGGATTCTCGTAAACCATAATGCACCCACACCGTGAGAGTACTGACATAAAGTTAGTACTGGCACAGTCAGTAGAGACACAGTGTGGGTACTGATACAAAGTGAGGACTAACAGACAGGGTGAGGACTAACACATGGTAAATACTGACAGTAGAGGTACACAGTAAGAGTACTGACACAGAGTGAGGACTGGAACACAATTAAAACAGTGAATACTTACACATACAGCAAGTATTGACACAGTGAGTACTAGAATACAGCGCGTACAAACACAAAGTGAGTACTTACAGTGGTGACACAGAGCCCTGACACACAGTTAGAATCGACAGTTAGTAGAGACACAGTGAGGGTACCGAGACACAGTGAGTACTTATGTAATGTAAGAACTAAACACAGTAGAGGCACACAGTGTTAGTACTGACACAGTGTTAGTACTGACACAGACTGACCACTGAGACACTGACACAGTGAATAATGAAACATGAGTACTGACAGAGATATGCATTGGCACATAGCAAGTACTTACATCGAGCACTGACACACAGGTAGAGTACTGACAGTGTGAGTACTGACTCAGACAGTGGGTAATGACACATGTGAGTACTTACACAGTTTCGATTTAAAGCTTTCGTGACTGCAGGGATTCATCTTCTCGGTTTTTTCGGTAAATTCACGTAGAAGGGAAATAATAAGGAGCTGCAGCAGCTAAACTACCACGTAAATAAAATATATTTTTTTGCGACGTAGAATTGTAATGTATGACTTACTGTTAGTAGCTCAGCTTATTGGAGAGTATATTTAGTATATTGATGATACTGATGTAGTTTATATTTCAGTTTATTTACGTGGTAGTTTAGCTGCTACAGCTCCTTACTATTAAAATTCCTTCCCTCTATTACTGCTAACCCTACTCCCTCCCTTTGATGCTGCTAATCCTGCATACTGCATAATGCACGGGCATAATTTGACTTTGAAACCCCCCCCCCCACCTCCTACGCATTCCACAAGTAGTGACTAATCCCATATCTGCATTTCGCATAAATATGCTAAATTCCTCTTGATATGCAAATTCCTTTGTCAAGGCGCACCTTCCCCCCTCCAACCCAGCTTAAATATACGCTGCCAAGCCTGGTGGTGCCCATTCAGACACTGTCTTTCCGACAGACTTGTGGCCGAAACGTCGTGAGAATAATTTTATTGGTTTATTTTTATTATTTTATTATTTCCCTTTTACGTGACTTTACCGAAAGAACCAAGAAGTTACTTACACAGTGATAACTGAAACACAGTGAGTACTGATGTACAGTGAGTACTGACACAGTGGTAGTACTGACACACACTGAGGACTTTACACACTCAGTACTGGCACACAGTGAGTACTGACATAGTAAGTAATGACACAGAGTGAGTACTTACAGAGTGAGTAGTGACACACCGAGCGAGTAGTGACACGGTGAGTGCAAACAGTAGTGACACACAGAGTAGTGATACAGAGTGAGTAGTGACATAGTAAGTGTACACAGTAATGACAGTGAGTAGTGACACACATATTGAGCAGTGACACATTGTGATAAGTGACACACAGTGAGTAGTGTCACTACTCAGTGTCAGTGAGTAGTTACACAGTGAGTAGTGACACAGTGAGTAGTTACACACAAAGTACAGTGAGGGAAAAAAAGTATTTGATCCCCTGCTGATTTTGTACGTTTGCCCACTGACAAAGAAATGATCAGTCTATCATTTTAATGGTAGGTTTATTTGAACAGTGAGAGACAGAATAACAACAAAAAAATACAGAAAAACGCATGTAAAAAATGTTATAACTTGATTTGCATTTTAATGTGGGAAATAAGTATTTGACCCCTCTGCAAAACATGACTTAGTACTTGGTGGCAAAACCCTGGTTGGCAATCACAGAGGTCAGACGTTTCTTGTAGTTGGCCACCAGGTTTGCACACATCTCAGGAGGGATTTTGTCCCACTTCTCTTTGCAGATCTTCTTCAAGTCATTAAGGTTTCGAGGCTGACATTTGGCAACTCGAACCTTCAGCTCCCTCCATAGATTTTCTATGGGATTAAGGTCTGGAGACTGGCTAGGCCACTTCAGGACCTTAATGTGCTTCTTTTTGAGCCACTCCTTTGTTGCCTTGGCCGTGTGTTTTGGGTCATTGTCATGCTGGAATACCCATCCACGACCCATTTTCAATGCCCTGGCTTAGGGAAGGAGGTTCTCACCCAAGATTTGACGGTACATGGCCCCGTCCATCGTCCCTTTGATGCGGTGAGGTTGTCCTGTCCCCTTAGCAGAAAAACACCCCCAAAGCATAATGTTTCCACCTCCATGTTTGACGGTGAGGATGGTGTTCTTGGGGTCATAGGCAGCATTCCTCCTCCTCCAAACACGGCGAGTTGAGTTGATGCCAAAGAGCTTCATTTTGATTTCGATTTAAAGCTTTCGTGACTGCAGGGATTCATCTTCTTGGTTCTTTCGGTAAAGTCACGTAGAAGGGAAGTAATAAAATAATAAAAATAAAACATAATAAAACAATTCTCACGACGTTTCGGCCACAACGCAAGCAGCCGTCCTCAGGTGAAGAATGAGACAATGCCAAGCTAGGAGCTTATATATAAGCTACGTTGGAGGTGGAAGAAAGAGCGCCTTAACAAAAGAATGTGCATATGAAGAGGAAATTTAGCATATTCATGGAAAATGCGTAGGAGGTGGGCGGGGGGGTTTCAAAGTCATATTATGCCCATGCATTATGCAGGATCAACAGCACCAAGGGGGGGTGCAAGGATTAGCAGTAACAAAGGAAAGGAGTGTTAATGATATGTAGCTGCAGTTACTCAACAACCACGTAGAAAACTAAAGTATAAACTACATAAAGAACTAAAGTATAAATTGCATAGCACCATCAGTATACTTACTATACTCTACACTAAGCTGAGTTACTAACAGCAAGTAATACATTACAATTCTACGTCGTAAAAATTATATAATATGCTTCCATCTAAACTTTATTCTATTGTATCACACGAGCATATACCGTACTATATACTGCCAACATTAAATTATATACTGTATTGCTGTAAACCAACCTATACCTTATACATTTAATATAACACTATGTATTATTCTACCCACCCTAATGTGTGTCGAAATGGTTTATTACGTCCTTCCAATGATTGCTAAGCCAGAATCCATCTTCTCGTCTACAAACTAAGTTGCCTCTGTGGTAGCAGTTACATTGGGGAAACCAAACGACATGTCTCGGACCGCATCCGTGAACATAAAGCTGACCTGAAACACGGTAGGACAAACACCTCAGCCGTGGCAGATCACTGTTACAACTCAGTGGGCTCACATGATATTGACTTCTCCAAGACAGAGGTTCTCTGCAAGCCATCTGGCTATCATGAGAGATTCGTTCATGAGGCGATCCACATATACAAACACAGAGACAATTTTAACCGAGAAGATGGATTCTGGCTTAGCAATCATTGGAAGGACGTAATAAACCATTTCGACACACATTAGGGTGGGTAGAATAATACATAGTGTTATATTAAATGTATAAGGTATAGGTTGGTTTACAGCAATACAGTATATAATTTAATGTTGGCAGTATATAGTACGGTATATGCTCGTGTGATACAATAGAATAAAGTTTAGATGGAAGCATATTATATAATTTTTACGACGTAGAATTGTAATGTATTACTTGCTGTTAGTAACTCAGCTTAGTGTAGAGTATAGTAAGTATACTGATGGTGCTATGCAATTTATACTTTAGTTCTTTATGTAGTTTATACTTTAGTTTTCTACGTGGTTGTTGAGTAACTGCAGCTACATATCATTAACACTCCTTTCCTTTGTTACTGCTAATCCTTGCACCCCCCCTTGGTGCTGTTGATCCTGCATAATGCATGGGCATAATATGACTTGGAAACCCCCCCGCCCACCTCCTACGCATTTTCCATGAATATGCTAAATTTCCTCTTCATATGCACATTCTTTTGTTAAGGCGCTCTTTCTTCCACCTCCAACGTAGCTTATATATAAGCTCCTAGCTTGGCATTGTCTCATTCTTCACCTGAGGACGGCTGCTTGCGTTGTGGCCGAAACGTCGTGAGAATTGTTTTATTATGTTTTATTTTTTATTATTTTATTACTTCCCTTCTACGTGACTTTACCGAAAGAACCAAGAAGAAGCTTCATTTTGGTCTCATCTGACCACAATACTTTCACCCAGTTGTCCTCTGAATGATTCAGATGTTCATTGGCAAATTTCAGACAGGCATGTATATGTGCTTTCTTGACCAGGGGGACCTTGTGGGCGCTGCAGCATTTCAGTCCTTCACGGCGTAGTGTGTTACCAACTGTTTTCTTGGTGACTATGGTCCCAGCTGCCTTGAGATCATTGACAAGATCCTCCCGTGTAGTTCTGGGCTGATTCCTCACCGTTCTCATGATCATTGCAACTCCACGAGGTGAGATCTTGCATGGAACCCCAAGCCGAGGGAGATTGACAGTTCTTTTGTGTTTCTTCCATTTGCGAATAATCGCAACAACTGTTGTCACCTTCTCACCAAGCTGCTTGGCGATGGTCTTGTAGCCCATTCCAGCCTTGTGTAGGTCTACAATCTTGTCCCTGACATCTTTGGAGAGCTCTTTGGTCTTGGCCATGGTGGAGAGTTTGGAATATGATTGACTGATTGCTTGCTTCTGTGAACAGGTGTCTTTTATACAGGTAACTGAGATTAGGAGCACTCCCTTTAAGAGTGTGCTCCTCGTCTCAGCTTGTTACCTGTATAAAAGATACCTGGGAGCCAGAAATCTTTCTGATTGAGAGGGGGTCAAATACTTATTCCCCTCATTAAAATGCAAATCAATTTATAACATTTTTGACGTGCGTTTTTCTGGATTTTTTTGTTGTTATTCTGTCTCTCACTGTTCAAATAAACCTACCATTTTAATTATAGACTGATCATTTCTTTGTCAGTGGGCAAACGTACAAAATCAGCAGGGGATCAAATATTTTTTTCCACCACTATAGTTACACAGTGAGTAGTGATACAAAACGAGTAGTGACACAGTGAGTAGTGACAGAGAGAGAGTAGTAACATAGTGAGTAGTGACACAGTGACAGTACTGACACATAATGAGTAGTGACACTTTGAGCAGTGACAGTGACAGTACTGACAGTGAGTAGTGACACACAATGACAGTATTGACACAGTAGTGACGCAGTGATAAAAATTACATGGTGACAGTACGGACAGGGAGTAGTGGCATACAGTGACAGTACTGATGTAATAAATGACTCTGTCAGGCTCTCTTGGTCTCCGTTGTCGTTTATTTAGGTTCTTCGTATCGCACCCCGCTGGTCCTCGGCCGGACCCGCGCCGCCTCCGCCGCGCGCCCCGTGCACGCTCCGTGTGGTCCGCACTCGCTGGTGGCCGCTCCGCTCTCTCCGTGTGCCCCGCACATTCCGCTAATCACTCACTAGCCACGTGTGCCCCGCACACTCTGCTAGCCCCTCACACACCGCTAGCCCCGTCTACCCCACGCACACCGCTGGCCGACGGTGTGCGTAGGTCTTCGACCACGTGGCAGATGGCGCCGCTCCTCCCGCACTGCCCAGCGTGGCTTCCCCTATTCTCGCTCCGTTCCAACTCCTCGATCTCTTCCGGCTCTCCCCCTATATCCTTCCCATCACGTGACCCTGACTCCTCCTTCCCGTACTGCCCCCGTCTCCGCCCCCCGTTCACCTCGTCTCCCATTGGAGCCGAGGTGAGCAGTGGCTCCTCCCACACGCTCCGCCGACCAGGCTCCGCCCCCCAACGTTCGTTCCGGGCCTGGGTCTTGGCCGTAGCCAATCGGGCCGCCTCCCGCGACTCTGCCACGCGATGAACGGTGTCCCGAATATACTCAGGGAGAGGCTTGACAGGACCCTTCGCCCGCGTGCCCAGTTGCACTTCCACCGGCGGCACATTCTCGCGGCCGTACATCAAAAAAAAAGGTGAATACCCCGTCGACGCATGTGGCGTCATCCGGTATGCGGACAGCACCCCAGGGATATGCAAATCCCAATCAGCCTGCTTTTCGCTAACCGTATGACAGAGCATGGTCGACAGGGTCCGATTCAGCCGTTCAACCATCCCATCCGTTTGCAGATGGATGGGGAGATGTCCGAACCTTCTTGGTCCCCAGTGCAGCGCACACCTCACTCAACAGTTTTGAAGAAAAATGTCGCCCTTGGTCTGTGAGCAACCTCTCCGGTGCCCCTTTGTTCATTACGTATCCGAACAGGAACGCCTCCGTGATAGACGCCGCTGACTGGTCGGCCAAGGGCCAGGCAATCGGCCAGCGGGAAAGATATTCCACCCCGACTAACAAAAATTAATTCCCCCGAGCGGACGGCGGAAAGGGCCCCAAAATATCCAACGCCACCAACTCGTTAATCCGTGACACCTGTATGGACTGCACTGGTGGAACATATGGGTGTTTAGGCGGCTTCCGCCGGGCACAGTCGGAGCACGCCCGAATGTGCCCGACGACATCAGTCGTCATGCCGTGCCAAAAATAATCCCACCGAAACGTCAACAAGGTTTTCTGCACCCCGAGATGTAACAACTTCTCAGAGTGCAGAATCCGAATCAACTCATACCGCAACGACGACGGAACAACAAGACGCCAGCGATCGTGCAAGCCTTCCCTCCACATCAACAAGCCATCACGGAGAGCAGCTCCCGGTGTCCCATCGGACAGCGGCCCTCCTCTCTCCTTCGCAGCCCGACCCCGCAAGGCCCCCAGTGTCTCATCGAGCAATTGCTCGCGAACCCATACAGAACGCGGCAAATTCAAAACCCCATCAGCCGGTTCCGGACACGCAGGAGCCTCAGGCACCTCCACAGCGGACATAACAGGCCGCGGGGGCTGCGGAATCCGCGTGCACCTATTCGTGCCCGAAGCACAGGCGCAAGGGGGCCCCTGCGGCAATCTGGAGAGCGCGACCGCGTTTGCGTGACGCGATCCTTTACGATACTGAATCTCAAACGAGAATTCCTGCAAGGTTTCCAACCATCGTGCCAATTGGCCAGACGGTTGGTCAACCCTCAGGGAATATTGCAAAGCCGCATGGTCCGTGGGCACAATAAACTTACGGCCGTATAAATACGGGCGATATTGATGAAGAAAATGCACTATAGCCAAGAGTTCCCGACGAGTAACGCAGTAGCGGGTCTCCGCCGGAGATAGCACGCGGCTACCTTAAGCCACCACGCGTTCGACGCCGCCCTTAGACTGGGACAGAACGGCCCCAATCCCGGTGTCACTAGCGTCAGTATCCAGAATAAAAGGCCGAGTAAAATCTGGATAGTCCAGCGTCGGCGCCGACGCCAAACGATCGCGTAGGCCCTGAAACGCCGCCTCCTCCGTTGGCCCCCAGCTGAACCTCCGGCCCTTTTCCATAAGGAGGATATGCAACGGCCTAGCGATCGTGGCAAAGTTTGGAACGAACCTGCGGTAATAGGTAGCGAACCCAACGAACCGACGCACGTCCCCCACTGTGGCCGGAGTCGGCCAGTTTTGGATGCACGCCGTCTTCTCCGGGTCCGTGGCCACCCCGTCCGAACTGATTATGTGGCCCAAATAGCGCACGGATCGTTGCAACAGGTGACACTTTTTGGGCTTAAATTTCAAATTGGCGGAACGCATCCTAGCAAATACCGCGTCCAATCTCCGAAGATTTTCCTCAAACGTGCGGCTAAGACGATAACATCATCCAAATATATCAAACACGTGTCCCACTGCAGACCGGTCAACACGAGCTCCATCAACCGCTGGAACGTCGCGGGGGCGGCGTTCAAGCCCATGGGAAGACAATTAAACTGAAACAAGCCCTGCGGCATACGGAAAGCCGTCTTTTCCCTCGAGGACTCATCCAGGGGAAGCTGCCAGAATCCCGACAAGAGATCAAGAGTAGAAAAAAATTGCGCTCCAGACAAGGCATCGAGGTAATCATCCATACGCGGCAGGGGGTATGCGTCCGCAACCGACACCTTATTTAACCTGCGGAAATCGACACAAAATCGCAATTTCCCACCCTTTTTCTTCACAAGGACCACCGGAGCGCCTCACGGACTGTTGGACGGGGAAATAATGTCAGCAGCCAGCATATCCTCCACTGCGCCGCGTACATGATCCCGCTCCGCCGGACTCAACCGGTGTGGGTTCATCCAAATCGGAGCGGCATCCCCCGTATCAATATGGTGGGAGAGCAACGAGGTGCGTCCCAGATCGAAATCGTCCGAACAAAAGACATCCGAATACTTCCCCAACAGCGCGCAAAGCGCGGACCGTTGGTCCGCAGTCAAGGAAGCATTTTCCTGGCACAACTCGGCAATCCATCGATTATCCTGTGCCGTCGAGGCCGAGACTCCCCTTATGAGGCCCCTGTGGCCCCGATCATCATGGGCCGTGAAGGCAGTCGTAGCATGTGCCAAAACCGTTCCGGCCGGCACAATGACATTTGCCCCGCTCCCATTCAACACTTGCAAAAATGGGGGCTGACCCGGCCGAACAATCGTCTGTGCTGCGACCAGCATCAAGCCACCCGTAATCGCTTTGGACGGCGACAGCAACACGCCCGCTGTGCCCTCGATTCCCGACACTGGCTTCCAATACCGCAGCAGAATAAGCATCTGCGAGCCAGGTAGAATGTCAACCGAAACCTCGGACAGCGCCTGCACCTGGCGGTCAGGAGCGGACTGGCCCCACGGTGACGGCAAGGAAATTTTCTGGCCCCCCGGTAATTCAATACAATTCTGATCCACCCTTATCTGAATGGGCATTTTCGCCAGGAAATCGGTCCCCAATAAGCATTGCACCGCGAGGGACCTGGAGATCAACACTGTCCCTGAAGCCGAAACACCCCCAACCGGTATACTCGCGTCCACCTGACCCACGATGCCCATACTCCCTCCGTTCGCCGCTATGCACGAGTCGTAAACCGGTCGTACCCGCCCTGGCGGAATGGACAGGAGATGGAATATCACGTTGGATATAATGGTCGCGGACGCACCCGAGTCCACCAAAATGCGCACGTCGACCCCTTGGATCGAGCCCGGCACAGTCGACGACCCAGTAGCGGCCGCAACCACCCTCCGTGCTAATTTCCGCCACTGCGTCAGCGAGCGACGCGGATCTCTCAGCGCCCCCCTGTTAGGAATGTCTCCCGGACCGCATAGTGATGGTGATGCATGAGATGACAGGCCTTGCCGGGTGTCTGATGCGTACCGACTTGCCTGATGTGGTTGATTTTCCCGCGTCGCGTCCCTGGCAGGGACCTCCGGCTGGAGAGGCGGCCGAGAGCGCCTCCAACACTCCCTTGCGAAGTGTCCCTGACGGCCGCAGCGAAAGCACGACGAGTCGGCTCGTCGTCCGGCTCCCCCTCTGTCTTGACGATCCCGCAAGGGTGGGCCCGAGCGCAACTCCGCTCCCCCTCGAGTAGCCCACTGTGCCGATGCTACCGCCAGCTCCTCAGGCCCCCTCTCGTCCCGTACATAGACGGCTTTGGACGGATCCCACCCGGCGGCACCACCTTCGATGTTGGGGCTCCCCGTCCAGGCCGTCACCTGCTTCCACCGGCGTAGGTTGAATTGCGCGTCCAGGCACTTAGCCGCCATCCGAGAGGTCAGCTGCTCATGGCCGCACACCGGCATGGGGATGCCCAAATCCCTGGACAGCTCCAACATCTTGCCCAATATTAAAGGCTCCAGCAAGTCGGGCTCCGTGTCCGGATATGCGGCCATAGCCAGCTCTAACACAGCGCCCCGGAAAGCCACTGGCGATTCTTCTGGTGCCCATTGCCGCTCCACGAATCTGCGATGTGCGTCGTCTGGGGGCTCGTAAGCCTCCGCCATTTCCTTGAACACTCCTTTCAGCGTCGTCTTCCTCGCAGCCTTAATGGAGCGGAAGAATCTCACAGACTCGTCGTCCAGGAGCGTCGGCAGGACCTCCAAGGCTTCCGCATCCGTCCACTTGGCGGATCGGACCACCGCCTCAAAACGGCAGGCAAATGCACTCCAATCCCCGCCAACTGAGAACTCCTTAACCGTCGTCAGACGATGGCTGCGGGTCCCCGAGTCGCCGTCTCCTGCTGCAGGTGTTCCACGCGGTGGCGACAAGATGGCGTCTCCATGCGGCGGGGGCAAGATGGCGGCTTCCCGCGGTGGAGGCAACAAGATGGCGGCTTCCCGCCGTTCGTCCCCGACCACACCCAAGATGGCGGCGTCTTGCCGCGTGTCGGAGAGGGCGGGAAGCGTCGCACAGGCCCCAATGGCGGACGGCTCGGCCCCACTCGAAGGCTCCCCGCTTGGGCGATCCAGCATCGTCACTGGCGCCACCAGGGTGAGTAATTGCAGCAGAATGGCCCGCAGCGAATCAAGCTGGACTGCCACGTGTCGCCAGCCGTCCTCGACGCCCGTCGACGCAGACGGCCCGGCCGCCCCAACGACATCTTGTACTCCTGGCGTGTCGCTCGCCGCCACTTCGCCCACGCCTTCCATGTCGGGACTGCTACCGCCGGAGGAAGATCCTCTTCGTCTTCTGAAGATGGTGCCGGTATATTCTTTTTCTTGAGATGTTTAGACATCACGTTCCACTTCTGACACCAATGTAATAAACGACTCTGTCAGGCTCTCTTGGTCTCCGTTGTCGTTTATTTAGGTTTTTCGTATCGCACCCCGCTGGTCCTCGGCCGGACCCGCGCCGCCTCCGCCGCGCGCCCCGCGCACGCTCCGTGTGGCCCACACTCGCTGGTGGCCACTCCGCTCTCTCCATGTGCCCCGCACACTCCGCTAGTCACTCACTAGCCACGTGTGCCCCGCACACTCTGCTAGCCCCTCACACACCGCTAGCCCCGTCTACCCCACGCACACCGCTGGCCGACGGTGTGCGTAGGTCTTTGACCACGTGGCAGATGGCGCCGCTCCTCCCGCACTGCCCAGCGTGGCTTCCCCTATTCTCGCTCCGTTCCAACTCCTCGATCTCTTCCGGCTCTCCCCCTATATCCTTCCCATCACGTGACCCTGACTCCTCCTTCCCGTACTGCCCCCGTCTCCGCCCCCTGTTCACCTTGTCGGGGTCGCTGGCCCCCGAAGTCCCTCCGTGCTCCGGGCGTATGGCAGGGGCTCCGCCGTGCGCCGACCCCTCGCTGCTCTGCGAGTAGCTGCTGCCGTCGCTGGGCTCATCGCCCGACGGCTCCCCTCCCTGGTCCGTCCCTCCGCGAGCTCGTGTGAGAGGCATAGCTCGCCGCCCGCTCTCGTTCACCTGCAAACGCTGCGTTGTCTCTCCACGGATCATGCGCTATTAAACGGGGGTCAGGGGTCGGAGGGCGAATGACGCTGCCCTAACGTACACAGCTCCCCGCGGCACTCACTCACCTGGCGAACCACTGTGTACACACGCTCACCCACGTGCTCAGCTCCGCGCAGCGCTCACTCACGTGGCGAACCACTGTGTACACACGCTCACCCGCGCGCTCAGCTCCGCGCAGCGCTCACTCACGTGGCGAACCACTGTGTACACACGCGTACCCACACTCTCAGCTCCGCGCAGCGCTCACTCACGTGGCGAACCAGTGTACACACGCTCACCCACACGCTCAGCTCCGCGCAGCGCTCACTCACGTGGCGAACCACTGTGTACACACGCTCACCCACACGCTCACACTGCTCGACAAGATCACGCGGGGCCACGCTTCGCTATTAATGATTTATTCTCTGCTACCTGGTAATTTAATGTTAAATCAGTGAGTCGACGAGGCTGGCCTGTTCCACTAAACCTGTACCTATTCCCTATCTATCGGCTATTATCCTACTTCACCTCCCCCCTCACGGTTTGGTGCCCACGGTGGTTCGCTGCTCCCTGTGCTAACAGCGCACCTCGATGCGTCGCACGGACGTCCGGGTCGCTGGCTGGAGCTGCGGCGGGTCCTCTGGCGCTGGAGAAAAGAGAGCGATTTCTCGTTTGTCCCCCCTTTTTATCCTCCCTACATCAAAGGGATGCGGCTCCGAGCGGAAGGGCGTCCCTCAGCCCTTCCCTAACAATGGGCTCGCGCCACCTTGCACGCGCACGGCGGTTCCGGGCGCATTTGACATGCTAATCAATGTGCGACGTAAATTCTAATTTATCCCTTTCTCATGCATGGCGCCGTGCTCCGTCGCACCATGCAGCGGCGTCCATCACCACGGCCCGCTGCTGAAGTTAAGCGCGGAGCTTCCGCATGTCCCCACCACCTGCCCTATCAATTGCGCACCCTAAACTATGCCGCCCCGTCCCTCCTCCACCTGTCTCGTTGACCCGTGGGGGTGTGTGTGGGGGGATGCGCCACAACCGCGGTGGCCGAATGCCCCACGCCGCGACCACACCATATTAAGGCTGGTCGCAGCGCCACGGCGCAACGTAGCACGGGGGAGGTCGTCCAATTCCCTGATCGCTGGAAACCGTGAGAGTTAATCCCGATAAGGGTTTCTCGGATAAAAACCGGTCGATCAGGTGATCTCCCCTTCCAGCTCTATGGGTGGGGGAAAATGCGTGCGGGTGTGTTCATGTGAGGTGAGGTGAGGGGGGCGAGGGGTTGGCTCCGTTGCTTGGTGGTGGCGAGGTCGGGGATGGGGCGCCTGCCGAACGGCTTCGTGGCGGCGGCATCACAACCTCGTCTCCCATTGGAGCCGAGGTGAGCAGTGGCTCCTCCCACACGCTCCGCCAACCAGGCTCCGCCCCCCAATGCTCTGGGCCGTGTGATTGGCGCGGAGGCCAGCAACCACCCCGTTTATGCTCGCATTACACTAACACACAGTGAGTAGTGACACAGTGACAGTACTGACGCATAATGAGTAGTGACACTTTGAGTAGTGACAGTGACAGTACTGACAGTGAGTAGTGACACACAATGACAGTATTGACACAGTAGTGACGCAGTGATAAAAATTACACGGTGACAGTACGGACAGGGAGTAGTGGCATACAGTGACAGTACTGACACACAGTGAGTACTGACACAGTGACAGTACTGACACACAGTAAGTAGTGACACATAGTTTGATGAATACATCTGCAAGACAGGCTAGTTGTGCTCGCCATTCAGTGTTTGAAGCATGGTGCCCAATGGAGATGTAAGCTCTGACAGAAAGCTGGGCACTGCAGCTCGCAGTTCCAAGTCTGTTCAGTATTCTCCCTCGAGACAGCCAGCACACCTCTGTGTGAAGTCATCGTTGCTCGTGTTCAGATCCCATGGTTTCGCACAGCTTGCAAAACAGTCGAGCATTGAGTGGCCTTACTTTAACAACGTCATTTAATACTGCATGCAAATCAGAACTCATTGTTTTCGGAGGTCAATGCTTCCTGATGTGTCATGCAGTGGGTCCACTGCACACCGCGATTTCACTGTGTAACAAAAAAAATTGGTTTCTGGGTAATAACCGTTATTTTCTAATTGCTTATGCCTCAAAAGTACAGAAAATGGCTATTATTCCCCACAAACTTTGCTTTTTTTTTTTACATATTTTCAATGTGTCATTCCTTCACGTAAAGTCCTGGTCACGAAAGCAAAGTTTGTGGGGAATAATAGCCATTTTCTATACTTCTGAGGCATAAGCAATTAGAAAATAACACTTACTACCCAGGAACAAAAATCGTGTCACCCGCCCAGTCATTGACGCGGCCGCGTCAACACAAACTTGGGTGCAGGGATTGCAGCTCAAACCGTGTTCAGAGACAAAGTGGTGGACAATGTGAAGAATGTCCTCTCTGGTTGTATTCCCCTTTACACTCTTGCAGAAGGGGACATGCTTACAAATGTCGTCAATGTCCCTGTATCGTACACATGCTACCAGCTGTGCCTCCCTACTGATACCGGTAGTCCCATCGAGCTGGAGGGCAAATTAATTACCCATTTTAAGTTTTTCCACGACTTGATCGACAGCATCGGTGTCCATGTCATCGATCCGTTCAGGACACTGTGTCACGTGACAAAGGTATGCTCTTAAATGCGCCCGCTGCTTTTGTGTCAAGCCTGGTCTCTGCAAGCATGACGGCTGTGGGCAACATGAGATCGCCAGCTGCAAGCAACGCCACTGCATAAGATGCCTCACGTGCTTTGGCTGATGTTGTTGAGGCTGTTTTCATCGTGAATTGACATGACCTGAAGTGGGGGAGCTTTCTCTGAAAACAACTCAGCTGGCTTAAAGACTTAAGGCATTGGTGTTTCCTGTTGAGATGCCGTTACAGATAGGGCAGCTTCATTTTCTTGTTAGCCACAATCTCTCTGCACAGCAAGCGTAGAGGTTAAGGAGGATTGGAGGTTGTGGAAGTAAATCCAAACGTGTAGTGAGTTCAAGGATAGCTCCGCTAGGCGGGAGTGAGCCACCCGCAGCCCGTCAGCCGACGGCCCCCACCCGTCCGACTGCTGCGGTGGCGGTGGACTCGGCCCCGGTTGCACGGGCTCGCCCTCGGCGAGTTCAGGCTCTGAGTCAACTGAGGTGTCTTCCTCCCCAGGTCCCCTGGTACGAGCCGTCCGTCTTGTATCCATCTTTAGAAGATCACTTCTGACTCCAGTTGTAGTGAGTTCAAGGAGACGTAGACGACGTAGTCGGAGGCACACTTATTTATTATAACCTTACACTCAGCACAGGCCAATATATACAATACTTGAAGGGGTGACGGCCCCTTCACCCATCTAACAGGGAGACCCCACTAACACTAGCCCGGCTAGCCTGCTCCCAGGTCCTCCACTCGAGAGCTAGGGGAGGCTAGCTGATCCAACTCTGGCCAAGCTAGGATCTCGGCACCCTTAGCCAACCAGACCGGCTCTTACAAGAGTATGGGCTCTGGGCTCTCGGGGCCATGCCGCTGGCTTGCCCTGGTCGGTCCTTAGAAGGACAGTGAGCCAGGGGAGTCCCAGGGCCTATCTAGCCGGTCTTCACTATTAACTGGTTAAGCTGAATACTGAACCCTGAACCCACCGGCTCTTCGCCTTATATAGCAACTCCCCCCCCGAGGGGTGGGGCCGTGGGTAATCACTGCGCCGTTACAGCCCCCCAGGGTTAACCGATGCGGACGTGGATGTAGGCACCCTGCTGCGTGCAGGCGTAACCACCCCTTGTGTGTTTGTTTTGCCCTCCCGTAACACCCCTACACATGGAATATGCTTCGCGAAATTGGCTGTATTTTGTGGGCTCTGTTCACCTTTTTTGCCATTTCGGCTTCTTTGTCGCTGTTTGTCTTTATTGTTGTTAGTAGCGCATTTTTTTACCAATTGTCCATTTTGTGCAGTATCCTAAATAGCTTGTAACTGCAAGCGAATAAAAAGTCATCAGACGCTCAGCATGCAGCACATAATTTGTTTGCGCTCGCTGGTTACTCTTGGAAACCACATTGTTTACAATCAGTGAGTTTAGAAATGTATTTTATATTGTTATAGGTTACCATTTGGATTGCGATTTTATATTGGCAGAATTAGACATTCTCCAACGACTCTCGTGTATGATATAATTTCACACATTTATACATCACCTCGCGTACCCCCAGCTGAGAACCACTGGTTGACTGCGTAGTTCTTAGTTTGGGTTGCAAGGCCACAGTCGCACTGTGACTTGTCTGTAATTCTACATTTATGAAGGAGATGAAGCAGTGAAATGTTTCACCAGTGTCTTCAAGGAGGAACGTCAAAGCCAGGTGGTGTGATGTTTGGGTCTCAAATGAGGTGTTTATTCTGGATATCC